>NW_026044028.1:0-232310 GCF_937001465.1 Orcinus orca
CCTGGTACTCGGGTGCAACATTCCAGATGCTTTACTAACACTCTCCCGACTTGGAGAGTCAGTGCCTTTAACCTCCTGTTTGGCCCAGTTTGCAAATTCCGCGGAAGATGAACAGGAATAGGGAGAACCAATGAGAGACTAGCTGGAGGTGTCTGGACGGGAAAATTTAACTCTCATTTCCCACCAGGAAGAGGAATTAACCAAAGGCTCAGCGTGCCATGCCGGAACCAGATTAGGGCCTGAAGCAATCCTGCGGTGTTGCGGCCAGCTCACAAGAAAGCGAGTTGAAGAAAGGAGCTCAGGGGCACTGTAATTCACAAACCTGCAGAGTTATAAATGACAGCTATCATCCAAAAATATACTGAAGTAAGGCTGCCAAGAGGACTTGAAAGCCGGGCAGAATTGCAGGAAACCGATTTCAGGAGGTAGACTGGAATTGCATTTAAAGCATAGGAAAAGAGGCAGAAGGTCGACAATGATGCACTTGGCCAAAAAGGGCGTATGCGTTTTTTCCTGAATATATTCAGGAAAAAACGCGTACGCCCTTTTTGGCCAACCAAGCAAGCTTGCAAAGGAAATCTGCACTACAATGAAGTCTCACTTCCCCCCCCCCGTCAAAAGGGCCATCTGAAAAAAGTGTAAAATCCAGAAAGGCAGGACAGGCCATGGAGAACTGGGAGCCTTGTTATGCTGATGGGCGGGATGTAACTTGCCAACAGCCACTCGGGAGAAGTGTATGGTGTTTCCTGAAACATCTAAAAAACAAAGCAACAGAGCCTAGGGCACTTCCACTTATGGTCCTATAGCTTAGGGAAATTAAAATCAAAAAGACACAGCCACCCCAAAGTTTGGGATGGCTCTGTTTACAAGAAACTCGTTTACGGTACAAGTTCAATATCGCATAAAGCGAAAAATGGATAAAGAAGTTGTGGTACTTACGTACAATGCAATATCACTCAGCAATGACATCTATGTCATCAGGCCCATAGCAGCATAATGAGTGGATTCAGGTATGATGATTCTAACTGAAATAAGTCACACAGAAAAAGAAACATCATAAGATATCACTAATACACGGAATGTAAACTTGGCTACACAGGAACTGAATTTCAAAACAGAACATGGTCCCAAATTTAGAAAATCAACTTATGCTTGCTTAAGGGGAAAGGTGAGTTGGGGTGCTGCATAAAACCAGAGATTGAAATGAGCACAGATAAAGTTCCTTAAGCCAAATATGTAATAGACAAGAGCTACTCCTTGCTCAACGAAATGGACTCAAAACCCCATATTAAACGCCTAATAATGTACCTGACTAGTAAGTATCTTAAAACCTATGGATTGCTATGTCTCTGAAAGTGAATCAATCGTGAGTACAGGGGCAAAAACGCAGCAGTGATAGGATTGGAGAGTTTTGGTGAGCAAATGAAGACCCTTTGAAGTCATATTGCATGGTACCCATTCCACGGGTCTCAACTCTCCAGGTTTAAGGGATTCTTCCTTCAGCTAAAACATGCATGTGGAACCCAGAGTATGATCAACCGTGTGATCGGGAGACGTGTTGAAATATGTCTCAGTTCTCGTCCCCTGGTACTCGGGTGCAACATTCCAGATGCTTTACTAACACTCTCCCGACTTGGAGAGTCAGTGCCTTTAACCTCCTGTTTGGCCCAGTTTGCAAATTCCGCGGAAGATGAACAGGAATAGGGAGAACCAATGAGAGACTAGCTGGAGGTGTCTGGACGGGAAAATTTAACTCTCATTTCCCACCAGGAAGAGGAATTAACCAAAGGCTCAGCGTGCCATGCCGGAACCAGATTAGGGCCTGAAGCAATCCTGCGGTGTTGCGGCCAGCTCACAAGAAAGCGAGTTGAAGAAAGGAGCTCAGGGGCACTGTAATTCACAAACCTGCAGAGTTATAAATGACAGCTATCATCCAAAAATATACTGAAGTAAGGCTGCCAAGAGGACTTGAAAGCCGGGCAGAATTGCAGGAAACCGATTTCAGGAGGTAGACTGGAATTGCATTTAAAGCATAGGAAAAGAGGCAGAAGGTCGACAATGATGCACTTGGCCAAAAAGGGCGTACGCGTTTTTTCCTGAATATATTCAGGAAAAAACGCGTACGCCCTTTTTGGCCAACCAAGCAAGCTTGCAAAGGAAATCTGCACTACAATGAAGTCTCACTTCCCCCCCCCCCCGTCAAAAGGGCCATCTGAAAAAAGTGTAAAATCCAGAAAGGCAGGACAGGCCATGGAGAACTGGGAGCCTTGTTATGCTGATGGGCGGGATGTAACTTGCCAACAGCCACTCGGGAGAAGTGTATGGTGTTTCCTGAAACATCTAAAAAACAAAGCAACAGAGCCTAGGGCACTTCCACTTATGGTCCTATAGCTTAGGGAAATTAAAATCAAAAAGACACAGCCACCCCAAAGTTTGGGATGGCTCTGTTTACAAGAAACTCGTTTACGGTACAAGTTCAATATCGCATAAAGCGAAAAATGGATAAAGAAGTTGTGGTACTTACGTACAATGCAATATCACTCAGCAATGACATCTATGTCATCAGGCCCATAGCAGCATAATGAGTGGATTCAGGTATGATGATTCTAACTGAAATAAGTCACACAGAAAAAGAAACATCATAAGATATCACTAATACACGGAATGTAAACTTGGCTACACAGGAACTGAATTTCAAAACAGAACATGGTCCCAAATTTAGAAAATCAACTTATGCTTGCTTAAGGGGAAAGGTGAGTTGGGGTGCTGCATAAAACCAGAGATTGAAATGAGCACAGATAAAGTTCCTTAAGCCAAATATGTAATAGACAAGAGCTACTCCTTGCTCAACGAAATGGACTCAAAACCCCATATTAAACGCCTAATAATGTACCTGACTAGTAAGTATCTTAAAACCTATGGATTGCTATGTCTCTGAAAGTGAATCAATCGTGAGTACAGGGGCAAAAACGCAGCAGTGATAGGATTGGAGAGTTTTGGTGAGCAAATGAAGACCCTTTGAAGTCATATTGCATGGTACCCATTCCACGGGTCTCAACTCTCCAGGTTTAAGGGATTCTTCCTTCAGCTAAAACATGCATGTGGAACCCAGAGTATGATCAACCGTGTGATCGGGAGACGTGTTGAAATATGTCTCAGTTCTCGTCCCCTGGTACTCGGGTGCAACATTCCAGATGCTTTACTAACACTCTCCCGACTTGGAGAGTCAGTGCCTTTAACCTCCTGTTTGGCCCAGTTTGCAAATTCCGCGGAAGATGAACAGGAATAGGGAGAACCAATGAGAGACTAGCTGGAGGTGTCTGGACGGGAAAATTTAACTCTCATTTCCCACCAGGAAGAGGAATTAACCAAAGGCTCAGCGTGCCATGCCGGAACCAGATTAGGGCCTGAAGCAATCCTGCGGTGTTGCGGCCAGCTCACAAGAAAGCGAGTTGAAGAAAGGAGCTCAGGGGCACTGTAATTCACAAACCTGCAGAGTTATAAATGACAGCTATCATCCAAAAATATACTGAAGTAAGGCTGCCAAGAGGACTTGAAAGCCGGGCAGAATTGCAGGAAACCGATTTCAGGAGGTAGACTGGAATTGCATTTAAAGCATAGGAAAAGAGGCAGAAGGTCGACAATGATGCACTTGGCCAAAAAGGGCGTATGCGTTTTTTCCTGAATATATTCAGGAAAAAACGCATACGCCCTTTTTGGCCAACCAAGCAAGCTTGCAAAGGAAATCTGCACTACAATAAAGTCTCACTTCCCCCCCCCCCCCCCGTCAAAAGGGCCATCTGAAAAAAGTGTAAAATCCAGAAAGGCAGGACAGGCCATGGAGAACTGGGAGCCTTGTTATGCTGATGGGCGGGATGTAAATTGCCAACAGCCACTCGGGAGAAGTGTATGGTGTTTCCTGAAACATCTAAAAAACAGAGAAACAGAGCCTAGGGCACTTCCACTTATGGTCCTATAGCTTAGGGAAATTAAAATCAAAAAGACACAGCCACCCCAAAGTTTGGGATGGCTCTGTTTACAAGAAACTCGTTTACGGTACAAGTTCAATATCGCATAAAGCGAAAAATGGATAAAGAAGTTGTGGTACTTACGTACAATGCAATATCACTCAGCAATGACATCTATGTCATCAGGCCCATAGCAGCATAATGAGTGGATTCAGGTATGATGATTCTAACTGAAATAAGTCACACAGAAAAAGAAACATCATAAGATATCACTAATACACGGAATGTAAACTTGGCTACACAGGAACTGAATTTCAAAACAGAACATGGTCCCAAATTTAGAAAACCAACTTATGCTTGCTTAAGGGGAAAGGTGAGTTGGGGTGCTGCATAAAACCAGAGATTGAAATGAGCACAGATAAAGTTCCTTAAGCCAAATATGTAATAGACAAGAGCTACTCCTTGCTCAACGAAATGGACTCAAAACCCCATATTAAACGCCTAATAATGTACCTGACTAGTAAGTATCTTAAAACCTATGGATTGCTATGTCTCTGAAAGTGAATCAATCGTGAGTACAGGGGCAAAAATGCAGCAGTGATAGGATTGGAGAGTTTTGGTGAGCAAATGAAGACCCTTTGAAGTCATATTGCATGGTACCCATTCCACGGGTCTCAACTCTCCAGGTTTAAGGGATTCTTCCTTCAGCTAAAACATGCATGTGGAACCCAGAGTATGATCAACCGTGTGATCGGGAGACGTGTTGAAATATGTCTCAGTTCTCGTCCCCTGGTACTCGGGTGCAACATTCCAGATGCTTTACTAACACTCTCCCGACTTGGAGAGTCAGTGCCTTTAACCTCCTGTTTGGCCCAGTTTGCAAATTCCGCGGAAGATGAACAGGAATAGGGAGAACCAATGAGAGACTAGCTGGAGGTGTCTGGACGGGAAAATTTAACTCTCATTTCCCACCAGGAAGAGGAATTAACCAAAGGCTCAGTGTGCCATGCCGGAACCAGATTAGGGCCTGAAGCAATCCTGCGGTGTTGCGGCCAGCTCACAAGAAAGCGAGTTGAAGAAAGGAGCTCAGGGGCACTGTAATTCACAAACCTGCAGAGTTATAAATGACAGCTATCATCCAAAAATATACTGAAGTAAGGCTGCCAAGAGGACTTGAAAGCCGGGCAGAATTGCAGGAAACCGATTTCAGGAGGTAGACTGGAATTGCATTTAAAGCATAGGAAAAGAGGCAGAAGGTCGACAATGATGCACTTGGCCAAAAAGGGCGTATGCGTTTTTTCCTGAATATATTCAGGAAAAAACGCGTACGCCCTTTTTGGCCAACCAAGCAAGCTTGCAAAGGAAATCTGCACTACAATGAAGTCTCACTTCCCCCCCCCCCCCCGTCAAAAGGGCCATCTGAAAAAAGTGTAAAATCCAGAAAGGCAGGACAGGCCATGGAGAACTGGGAGCCTTGTTATGCTGATGGGCGGGATGTAAATTGCCAACAGCCACTCGGGAGAAGTGTATGGTGTTTCCTGAAACATCTAAAAAACAAAGCAACAGAGCCTAGGGCACTTCCACTTATGGTCCTATAGCTTAGGGAAATTAAAATCAAAAAGACACAGCCACCCCAAAGTTTGGGATGGCTCTGTTTACAAGAAACTCGTTTACGGTACAAGTTCAATATCGCATAAAGCGAAAAATGGATAAAGAAGTTGTGGTACTTACGTACAATGCAATATCACTCAGCAATGACATCTATGTCATCAGGCCCATAGCAGCATAATGAGTGGATTCAGGTATGATGATTCTAACTGAAATAAGTCACACAGAAAAAGAAACATCATAAGATATCACTAATACACGGAATGTAAACTTGGCTACACAGGAACTGAATTTCAAAACAGAACATGGTCCCAAATTTAGAAAATCAACTTATGCTTGCTTAAGGGGAAAGGTGAGTTGGGGTGCTGCATAAAACCAGAGATTGAAATGAGCACAGATAAAGTTCCTTAAGCCAAATATGTAATAGACAAGAGCTACTCCTTGCTCAACGAAATGGACTCAAAACCCCATATTAAACGCCTAATAATGTACCTGACTAGTAAGTATCTTAAAACCTATGGATTGCTATGTCTCTGAAAGTGAATCAATCGTGAGTACAGGGGCAAAAACGCAGCAGTGATAGGATTGGAGAGTTTTGGTGAGCAAATGAAGACCCTTTGAAGTCATATTGCATGGTACCCATTCCACGGGTCTCAACTCTCCAGGTTTAAGGGATTCTTCCTTCAGCTAAAACATGCATGTGGAACCCAGAGTATGATCAACCGTGTGATCGGGAGACGTGTTGAAATATGTCTCAGTTCTCGTCCCCTGGTACTCGGGTGCAACATTCCAGATGCTTTACTAACACTCTCCCGACTTGGAGAGTCAGTGCCTTTAACCTCCTGTTTGGCCCAGTTTGCAAATTCCGCGGAAATTGAACAGGAATAGGGAGAACCAATGAGAGACTAGCTGGAGGTGTCTGGACGGGAAAATTTAACTCTCATTTCCCACCAGGAAGAGGAATTAACCAAAGGCTCAGCGTGCCATGCCGGAACCAGATTAGGGCCTGAAGCAATCCTGCGGTGTTGCGGCCAGCTCACAAGAAAGCGAGTTGAAGAAAGGAGCTCAGGGGCACTGTAATTCACAAACCTGCAGAGTTATAAATGACAGCTATCATCCAAAAATATACTGAAGTAAGGCTGCCAAGAGGACTTGAAAGCCGGGCAGAATTGCAGGAAACCGATTTCAGGAGGTAGACTGGAATTGCATTTAAAGCATAGGAAAAGAGGCAGAAGGTCGACAATGATGCCCTTGGCCAAAAAGGGCGTATGCGTTTTTTCCTGAATATATTCAGGAAAAAACGCATACGCCCTTTTTGGCCAACCAAGCAAGCTTGCAAAGGAAATCTGCACTACAATGAAGTCTCACTTCCCCCCCCCCCCCGTCAAAAGGGCCATCTGAAAAAAGTGTAAAATCCAGAAAGGCAGGACAGGCCATGGAGAACTGGGAGCCTTGTTATGCTGATGGGCGGGATGTAAATTGCCAACAGCCACTCGGGAGAAGTGTATGGTGTTTCCTGAAACATCTAAAAAACAGAGAAACAGAGCCTAGGGCACTTCCACTTACGGTCCTATAGCTTAGGGAAATTAAAATCAAAAAGACACAGCCACCCCAAAGTTTGGGATGGCTCTGTTTACAAGAAACTCGTTTACGGTACAAGTTCAATATCGCATAAAGCGAAAAATGGATAAAGAAGTTGTGGTACTTACGTACAATGCAATATCACTCAGCAATGACATCTATGTCATCAGGCCCATAGCAGCATAATGAGTGGATTCAGGTATGATGATTCTAACTGAAATAAGTCACACAGAAAAAGAAACATCATAAGATATCACTAATACACGGAATGTAAACTTGGCTACACAGGAACTGAATTTCAAAACAGAACATGGTCCCAAATTTAGAAAACCAACTTATGCTTGCTTAAGGGGAAAGGTGAGTTGGGGTGCTGCATAAAACCAGAGATTGAAATGAGCACAGATAAAGTTCCTTAAGCCAAATATGTAATAGACAAGAGCTACTCCTTGCTCAACGAAATGGACTCAAAACCCCATATTAAACGCCTAATAATGTACCTGACTAGTAAGTATCTTAAAACCTATGGATTGCTATGTCTCTGAAAGTGAATCAATCGTGAGTACAGGGGCAAAAACGCAGCAGTGATAGGATTGGAGAGTTTTGGTGAGCAAATGAAGACCCTTTGAAGTCATATTGCATGGTACCCATTCCACGGGTCTCAACTCTCCAGGTTTAAGGGATTCTTCCTTCAGCTAAAACATGCATGTGGAACCCAGAGTATGATCAACCGTGTGATCGGGAGACGTGTTGAAATATGTCTCAGTTCTCGTCCCCTGGTACTCGGGTGCAACATTCCAGATGCTTTACTAACACTCTCCCGACTTGGAGAGTCAGTGCCTTTAACCTCCTGTTTGGCCCAGTTTGCAAATTCCGCGGAAGATGAACAGGAATAGGGAGAACCAATGAGAGACTAGCTGGAGGTGTCTGGACGGGAAAATTTAACTCTCATTTCCCACCAGGAAGAGGAATTAACCAAAGGCTCAGCGTGCCATGCCGGAACCAGATTAGGGCATGAAGCAATCCTGCGGTGTTGCGGCCAGCTCACAAGAAAGCGAGTTGAAGAAAGGAGCTCAGGGGCACTGTAATTCACAAACCTGCAGAGTTATAAATGACAGCTATCATCCAAAAATATACTGAAGTAAGGCTGCCAAGAGGACTTGAAAGCCGGGCAGAATTGCAGGAAACCGATTTCAGGAGGTAGACTGGAATTGCATTTAAAGCATAGGAAAAGAGGCAGAAGGTCGACAATGATGCACTTGGCCAAAAAGGGCGTATGCGTTTTTTCCTGAATATATTCAGGAAAAAACGCGTACGCCCTTTTTGGCCAACCAAGCAAGCTTGCAAAGGAAATCTGCACTACAATGAAGTCTCACTTCCCCCCCCCCGTCAAAAGGGCCATCTGAAAAAAGTGTAAAATCCAGAAAGGCAGGACAGGCCATGGAGAACTGGGAGCCTTGTTATGCTGATGGGCGGGATGTAACTTGCCAACAGCCACTCGGGAGAAGTGTATGGTGTTTCCTGAAACATCTAAAAAACAAAGCAACAGAGCCTAGGGCACTTCCACTTATGGTCCTATAGCTTAGGGAAATTAAAATCAAAAAGACACAGCCACCCCAAAGTTTGGGATGGCTCTGTTTACAAGAAACTCGTTTACGGTACAAGTTCAATATCGCATAAAGCGAAAAATGGATAAAGAAGTTGTGGTACTTACGTACAATGCAATATCACTCAGCAATGACATCTATGTCATCAGGCCCATAGCAGCATAATGAGTGGATTCAGGTATGATGATTCTAACTGAAATAAGTCACACAGAAAAAGAAACATCATAAGATATCACTAATACACGGAATGTAAACTTGGCTACACAGGAACTGAATTTCAAAACAGAACATGGTCCCAAATTTAGAAAATCAACTTATGCTTGCTTAAGGGGAAAGGTGAGTTGGGGTGCTGCATAAAACCAGAGATTGAAATGAGCACAGATAAAGTTCCTTAAGCCAAATATGTAATAGACAAGAGCTACTCCTTGCTCAACGAAATGGACTCAAAACCCCATATTAAACGCCTAATAATGTACCTGACTAGTAAGTATCTTAAAACCTATGGATTGCTATGTCTCTGAAAGTGAATCAATCGTGAGTACAGGGGCAAAAACGCAGCAGTGATAGGATTGGAGAGTTTTGGTGAGCAAATGAAGACCCTTTGAAGTCATATTGCATGGTACCCATTCCACGGGTCTCAACTCTCCAGGTTTAAGGGATTCTTCCTTCAGCTAAAACATGCATGTGGAACCCAGAGTAATGATCAACCGTGTGATCGGGAGACGTGTTGAAATATGTCTCAGTTCTCGTCCCCTGGTACTCGGGTGCAACATTCCAGATGCTTTACTAACACTCTCCCGACTTGGAGAGTCAGTGCCTTTAACCTCCTGTTTGGCCCAGTTTGCAAATTCCGCGGAAGATGAACAGGAATAGGGAGAACCAATGAGAGACTAGCTGGAGGTGTCTGGACGGGAAAATTTAACTCTCATTTCCCACCAGGAAGAGGAATTAACCAAAGGCTCAGCGTGCCATGCCGGAACCAGATTAGGGCCTGAAGCAATCCTGCGGTGTTGCGGCCAGCTCACAAGAAAGCGAGTTGAAGAAAGGAGCTCAGGGGCACTGTAATTCACAAACCTGCAGAGTTATAAATGACAGCTATCATCCAAAAATATACTGAAGTAAGGCTGCCAAGAGGACTTGAAAGCCGGGCAGAATTGCAGGAAACCGATTTCAGGAGGTAGACTGGAATTGCATTTAAAGCATAGGAAAAGAGGCAGAAGGTCGACAATGATGCACTTGGCCAAAAAGGGCGTATGCGTTTTTTCCTGAATATATTCAGGAAAAAACGCATACGCCCTTTTTGGCCAACCAAGCAAGCTTGCAAAGGAAATCTGCACTACAATGAAGTCTCACTTCCCCCCCCCCCCGTCAAAAGGGCCATCTGAAAAAAGTGTAAAATCCAGAAAGGCAGGACAGGCCATGGAGAACTGGGAGCCTTGTTATGCTGATGGGCGGGATGTAACTTGCCAACAGCCACTCGGAGAAGTGTATGGTGTTTCCTGAAACATCTAAAAAACAAAGCAACAGAGCCTAGGGCACTTCCACTTATGGTCCTATAGCTTAGGGAAATTAAAATCAAAAAGACACAGCCACCCCAAAGTTTGGGATGGCTCTGTTTACAAGAAACTCGTTTACGGTACAAGTTCAATATCGCATAAAGCGAAAAATGGATAAAGAAGTTGTGGTACTTACGTACAATGCAATATCACTCAGCAATGACATCTATGTCATCAGGCCCATAGCAGCATAATGAGTGGATTCAGGTATGATGATTCTAACTGAAATAAGTCACACAGAAAAAGAAACATCATAAGATATCACTAATACACGGAATGTAAACTTGGCTACACAGGAACTGAATTTCAAAACAGAACATGGTCCCAAATTTAGAAAATCAACTTATGCTTGCTTAAGGGAAAGGTGAGTTGGGGTGCTGCATAAAACCAGAGATTGAAATGAGCACAGATAAAGTTCCTTAAGCCAAATATGTAATAGACAAGAGCTACTCCTTGCTCAACGAAATGGACTCAAAACCCCATATTAAACGCCTAATAATGTACCTGACTAGTAAGTATCTTAAAACCTATGGATTGCTATGTCTCTGAAAGTGAATCAATCGTGAGTACAGGGGCAAAAACGCAGCAGTGATAGGATTGGAGAGTTTTGGTGAGCAAATGAAGACCCTTTGAAGTCATATTGCATGGTACCCATTCCACGGGTCTCAACTCTCCAGGTTTAAGGGATTCTTCCTTCAGCTAAAACATGCATGTGGAACCCAGAGTATGATCAACCGTGTGATCGGGAGACGTGTTGAAATATGTCTCAGTTCTCGTCCCTGGTACTCGGGTGCAACATTCCAGATGCTTTACTAACACTCTCCCGACTTGGAGAGTCAGTGCCTTTAACCTCCTGTTTTGGCCCAGTTTGCAAATTCCGCGGAAGATGAACAGGAATAGGGAGAACCAATGAGAGACTAGCTGGAGGTGTCTGGACGGGAAAATTTAACTCTCATTTCCCACCAGGAAGAGGAATTAACCAAAGGCTCAGCGTGCCATGCCGGAACCAGATTAGGGCCTGAAGCAATCCTGCGGTGTTGCGGCCAGCTCACAAGAAAGCGAGTTGAAGAAAGGAGCTCAGGGGCACTGTAATTCACAAACCTGCAGAGTTATAAATGACAGCTATCATCCAAAAATATACTGAAGTAAGGCTGCCAAGAGGACTTGAAAGCCGGGCAGAATTGCAGGAAACCGATTTCAGGAGGTAGACTGGAATTGCATTTAAAGCATAGGAAAAGAGGCAGAAGGTCGACAATGATGCACTTGGCCAAAAAGGGCGTATGCGTTTTTTCCTGAATATATTCAGGAAAAAACGCATACGCCCTTTTTGGCCAACCAAGCAAGCTTGCAAAGGAAATCTGCACTACAATGAAGTCTCACTTCCCCCCCCCCCCGTCAAAAGGGCCATCTGAAAAAAGTGTAAAATCCAGAAAGGCAGGACAGGCCATGGAGAACTGGGAGCCTTGTTATGCTGATGGGCGGGATGTAAATTGCCAACAGCCACTCGGGAGAAGTGTATGGTGTTTCCTGAAACATCTAAAAAACAAAGCAACAGAGCCTAGGGCACTTCCACTTATGGTCCTATAGCTTAGGGAAATTAAAATCAAAAAGACACAGCCACCCCAAAGTTTGGGATGGCTCTGTTTACAAGAAACTCGTTTACGGTACAAGTTCAATATCGCATAAAGCGAAAAATGGATAAAGAAGTTGTGGTACTTACGTACAATGCAATATCACTCAGCAATGACATCTATGTCATCAGGCCCATAGCAGCATAATGAGTGGATTCAGGTATGATGATTCTAACTGAAATAAGTCACACAGAAAAAGAAACATCATAAGATATCACTAATACACGGAATGTAAACTTGGCTACACAGGAACTGAATTTCAAAACAGAACATGGTCCCAAATTTAGAAAATCAACTTATGCTTGCTTAAGGGGAAAGGTGAGTTGGGGTGCTGCATAAAACCAGAGATTGAAATGAGCACAGATAAAGTTCCTTAAGCCAAATATGTAATAGACAAGAGCTACTCCTTGCTCAACGAAATGGACTCAAAACCCCATATTAAACGCCTAATAATGTACCTGACTAGTAAGTATCTTAAAACCTATGGATTGCTATGTCTCTGAAAGTGAATCAATCGTGAGTACAGGGGCAAAAACGCAGCAGTGATAGGATTGGAGAGTTTTGGTGAGCAAATGAAGACCCTTTGAAGTCATATTGCATGGTACCCATTCCACGGGTCTCAACTCTCCAGGTTTAAGGGATTCTTCCTTCAGCTAAAACATGCATGTGGAACCCAGAGTATGATCAACCGTGTGATCGGGAGACGTGTTGAAATATGTCTCAGTTCTCGTCCCCTGGTACTCGGGTGCAACATTCCAGATGCTTTACTAACACTCTCCCGACTTGGAGAGTCAGTGCCTTTAACCTCCTGTTTGGCCCAGTTTGCAAATTCCGCGGAAGATGAACAGGAATAGGGAGAACCAATGAGAGACTAGCTGGAGGTGTCTGGACGGGAAAATTTAACTCTCATTTCCCACCAGGAAGAGGAATTAACCAAAGGCTCAGCGTGCCATGCCGGAACCAGATTAGGGCATGAAGCAATCCTGCGGTGTTGCGGCCAGCTCACAAGAAAGCGAGTTGAAGAAAGGAGCTCAGGGGCACTGTAATTCACAAACCTGCAGAGTTATAAATGACAGCTATCATCCAAAAATATACTGAAGTAAGGCTGCCAAGAGGACTTGAAAGCCGGGCAGAATTGCAGGAAACCGATTTCAGGAGGTAGACTGGAATTGCATTTAAAGCATAGGAAAAGAGGCAGAAGGTCGACAATGATGCACTTGGCCAAAAAGGGCGTATGCGTTTTTTCCTGAATATATTCAGGAAAAAACGCGTACGCCCTTTTTGGCCAACCAAGCAAGCTTGCAAAGGAAATCTGCACTACAATGAAGTCTCACTTCCCCCCCCCGTCAAAAGGGCCATCTGAAAAAAGTGTAAAATCCAGAAAGGCAGGACAGGCCATGGAGAACTGGGAGCCTTGTTATGCTGATGGGCGGGATGTAACTTGCCAACAGCCACTCGGGAGAAGTGTATGGTGTTTCCTGAAACATCTAAAAAACAAAGCAACAGAGCCTAGGGCACTTCCACTTATGGTCCTATAGCTTAGGGAAATTAAAATCAAAAAGACACAGCCACCCCAAAGTTTGGGATGGCTCTGTTTACAAGAAACTCGTTTACGGTACAAGTTCAATATCGCATAAAGCGAAAATGGATAAAGAAGTTGTGGTACTTACGTACAATGCAATATCACTCAGCAATGACATCTATGTCATCAGGCCCATAGCAGCATAATGAGTGGATTCAGGTATGATGATTCTAACTGAAATAAGTCACACAGAAAAAGAAACATCATAAGATATCACTAATACACAGAATGTAAACTTGGCTACACAGGAACTGAATTTCAAACAGAACATGGTCCCAAATTTAGAAAATCAACTTATGCTTGCTTAAGGGGAAAGGTGAGTTGGGGTGCTGCATAAAACCAGAGATTGAAATGAGCACAGATAAAGTTCCTTAAGCCAAATATGTAATAGACAAGAGCTACTCCTTGCTCAACGAAATGGACTCAAAACCCCATATTAAACGCCTAATAATGTACCTGACTAGTAAGTATCTTAAAACCTATGGATTGCTATGTCTCTGAAAGTGAATCAATCGTGAGTACAGGGGCAAAAACGCAGCAGTGATAGGATTGGAGAGTTTTGGTGAGCAAATGAAGACCCTTTGAAGTCATATTGCATGGTACCCATTCCACGGGTCTCAACTCTCCAGGTTTAAGGGATTCTTCCTTCAGCTAAAACATGCATGTGGAACCCAGAGTATGATCAACCGTGTGATCGGGAGACGTGTTGAAATATGTCTCAGTTCTCGTCCCCTGGTACTCGGGTGCAACATTCCAGATGCTTTACTAACACTCTCCCGACTTGGAGAGTCAGTGCCTTTAACCTCCTGTTTGGCCCAGTTTGCAAATTCCGCGGAAGATGAACAGGAATAGGGAGAACCAATGAGAGACTAGCTGGAGGTGTCTGGACGGGAAAATTTAACTCTCATTTCCCACCAGGAAGAGGAATTAACCAAAGGCTCAGCGTGCCATGCCGGAACCAGATTAGGGCCTGAAGCAATCCTGCGGTGTTGCGGCCAGCTCACAAGAAAGCGAGTTGAAGAAAGGAGCTCAGGGGCACTGTAATTCACAAACCTGCAGAGTTATAAATGACAGCTATCATCCAAAAATATACTGAAGTAAGGCTGCCAAGAGGACTTGAAAGCCGGGCAGAATTGCAGGAAACCGATTTCAGGAGGTAGACTGGAATTGCATTTAAAGCATAGGAAAAGAGGCAGAAGGTCGACAATGATGCACTTGGCCAAAAAGGGCGTATGCGTTTTTTCCTGAATATATTCAGGAAAAAACGCATACGCCCTTTTTGGCCAACCAAGCAAGCTTGCAAAGGAAATCTGCACTACAATGAAGTCTCACTTCCCCCCCCCCCCGTCAAAAGGGCCATCTGAAAAAAGTGTAAAATCCAGAAAGGCAGGACAGGCCATGGAGAACTGGGAGCCTTGTTATGCTGATGGGCGGGATGTAACTTGCCAACAGCCACTCGGAGAAGTGTATGGTGTTTCCTGAAACATCTAAAAAACAAAGCAACAGAGCCTAGGGCACTTCCACTTATGGTCCTATAGCTTAGGGAAATTAAAATCAAAAAGACACAGCCACCCCAAAGTTTGGGATGGCTCTGTTTACAAGAAACTCGTTTACGGTACAAGTTCAATATCGCATAAAGCGAAAAATGGATAAAGAAGTTGTGGTACTTACGTACAATGCAATATCACTCAGCAATGACATCTATGTCATCAGGCCCATAGCAGCATAATGAGTGGATTCAGGTATGATGATTCTAACTGAAATAAGTCACACAGAAAAAGAAACATCATAAGATATCACTAATACACGGAATGTAAACTTGGCTACACAGGAACTGAATTTCAAAACAGAACATGGTCCCAAATTTAGAAAATCAACTTATGCTTGCTTAAGGGGAAAGGTGAGTTGGGGTGCTGCATAAAACCAGAGATTGAAATGAGCACAGATAAAGTTCCTTAAGCCAAATATGTAATAGACAAGAGCTACTCCTTGCTCAACGAAATGGACTCAAAACCCCATATTAAACGCCTAATAATGTACCTGACTAGTAAGTATCTTAAAACCTATGGATTGCTATGTCTCTGAAAGTGAATCAATCGTGAGTACAGGGGCAAAAAACGCAGCAGTGATAGGATTGGAGAGTTTTGGTGAGCAAATGAAGACCCTTTGAAGTCATATTGCATGGTACCCATTCCACGGGTCTCAACTCTCCAGGTTTAAGGGATTCTTCCTTCAGCTAAAACATGCATGTGGAACCCAGAGTATGATCAACCGTGTGATCGGGAGACGTGTTGAAATATGTCTCAGTTCTCGTCCCCTGGTACTCGGGTGCAACATTCCAGATGCTTTACTAACACTCTCCCGACTTGGAGAGTCAGTGCCTTTAACCTCCTGTTTGGCCCAGTTTGCAAATTCCGCGGAGATGAACAGGAATAGGGAGAACCAATGAGAGACTAGCTGGAGGTGTCTGGACGGGAAAATTTAACTCTCATTTCCCACCAGGAAGAGGAATTAACCAAAGGCTCAGCGTGCCATGCCGGAACCAGATTAGGGCCTGAAGCAATCCTGCGGTGTTGCGGCCAGCTCACAAGAAAGCGAGTTGAAGAAAGGAGCTCAGGGGCACTGTAATTCACAAACCTGCAGAGTTATAAATGACAGCTATCATCCAAAAATATACTGAAGTAAGGCTGCCAAGAGGACTTGAAAGCCGGGCAGAATTGCAGGAAACCGATTTCAGGAGGTAGACTGGAATTGCATTTAAAGCATAGGAAAAGAGGCAGAAGGTCGACAATGATGCACTTGGCCAAAAAGGGCGTATGCGTTTTTTCCTGAATATATTCAGGAAAAAACGCATACGCCCTTTTTGGCCAACCAAGCAAGCTTGCAAAGGAAATCTGCACTACAATGAAGTCTCACTTCCCCCCCCCCTCGTCAAAAGGGCCATCTGAAAAAAGTGTAAAATCCAGAAAGGCAGGACAGGCCATGGAGAACTGGGAGCCTTGTTATGCTGATGGGCGGGATGTAAATTGCCAACAGCCACTCGGGAGAAGTGTATGGTGTTTCCTGAAACATCTAAAAAACAAAGCAACAGAGCCTAGGGCACTTCCACTTATGGTCCTATAGCTTAGGGAAATTAAAATCAAAAAGACACAGCCACCCCAAAGTTTGGGATGGCTCTGTTTACAAGAAACTCGTTTACGGTACAAGTTCAATATCGCATAAAGCGAAAAATGGATAAAGAAGTTGTGGTACTTACGTACAATGCAATATCACTCAGCAATGACATCTATGTCATCAGGCCCATAGCAGCATAATGAGTGGATTCAGGTATGATGATTCTAACTGAAATAAGTCACACAGAAAAAGAAACATCATAAGATATCACTAATACACGGAATGTAAACTTGGCTACACAGGAACTGAATTTCAAAACAGAACATGGTCCCAAATTTAGAAAATCAACTTATGCTTGCTTAAGGGGAAAGGTGAGTTGGGGTGCTGCATAAAACCAGAGATTGAAATGAGCACAGATAAAGTTCCTTAAGCCAAATATGTAATAGACAAGAGCTACTCCTTGCTCAACGAAATGGACTCAAAACCCCATATTAAACGCCTAATAATGTACCTGACTAGTAAGTATCTTAAAACCTATGGATTGCTATGTCTCTGAAAGTGAATCAATCGTGAGTACAGGGGCAAAAACGCAGCAGTGATAGGATTGGAGAGTTTTGGTGAGCAAATGAAGACCCTTTGAAGTCATATTGCATGGTACCCATTCCACGGGTCTCAACTCTCCAGGTTTAAGGGATTCTTCCTTCAGCTAAAACATGCATGTGGAACCCAGAGTATGATCAACCGTGTGATCGGGAGACGTGTTGAAATATGTCTCAGTTCTCGTCCCCTGGTACTCGGGTGCAACATTCCAGATGCTTTACTAACACTCTCCCGACTTGGAGAGTCAGTGCCTTTAACCTCCTGTTTGGCCCAGTTTGCAAATTCCGCGGAAGATGAACAGGAATAGGGAGAACCAATGAGAGACTAGCTGGAGGTGTCTGGACGGGAAAATTTAACTCTCATTTCCCACCAGGAAGAGGAATTAACCAAAGGCTCAGCGTGCCATGCCGGAACCAGATTAGGGCCTGAAGCAATCCTGCGGTGTTGCGGCCAGCTCCCAAGAAAGCGAGTTGAAGAAAGGAGCTCAGGGGCACTGTAATTCACAAACCTGCAGAGTTATAAATGACAGCTATCATCCAAAAATATACTGAAGTAAGGCTGCCAAGAGGACTTGAAAGCCGGGCAGAATTGCAGGAAACCGATTTCAGGAGGTAGACTGGAATTGCATTTAAAGCATAGGAAAAGAGGCAGAAGGTCGACAATGATGCACTTGGCCAAAAAGGGCGTATGCGTTTTTTCCTGAATATATTCAGGAAAAAACGCATACGCCCTTTTTGGCCAACCAAGCAAGCTTGCAAAGGAAATCTGCACTACAATGAAGTCTCACTTCCCCTCGTCAAAAGGGCCATCTGAAAAAAGTGTAAAATCCAGAAAGGCAGGACAGGCCATGGAGAACTGGGAGCCTTGTTATGCTGATGGGCGGGATGTAAATTGCCAACAGCCACTCGGGAGAAGTGTATGGTGTTTCCTGAAACATCTAAAAAACAAAGCAACAGAGCCTAGGGCACTTCCACTTATGGTCCTATAGCTTAGGGAAATTAAAATCAAAAAGACACAGCCACCCCAAAGTTTGGGATGGCTCTGTTTACAAGAAAATCGTTTACAGTGCAAGTTCAATATCGCATAAAGCGAAAAATGGATAAAGAAGTTGTGGTAATTACGTACAATGCAATATCACTCAGCAATGACATCTATGTCATCAGGCCCATAGCAGCATAATGAGTGGATTCAGGTATGATGATTCTAACTGAAATAAGTCACACAGAAAAAGAAACATCATAAGATATCACTAATACACGGAATGTAAACTTGGCTACACAGGAACTGAATTTCAAAACAGAACATGGTCCCAAATTTAGAAAATCAACTTATGCTTGCTTAAGGGGAAAGGTGAGTTGGGGTGCTGCATAAAACCAGAGATTGAAATGAGCACAGATAAAGTTCCTTAAGCCAAATATGTAATAGACAAGAGCTACTCCTTGCTCAACGAAATGGACTCAAAACCCCATATTAAACACCTAATAATGTACCTGACTAGTAAGTATCTTAAAACCTATGGATTGCTATGTCTCTGAAAGTGAATCAATCGTGAGTACAGGGGCAAAAACGCAGCAGTGATAGGATTGGAGAGTTTTGGTGAGCAAATGAAGACCCTTTGAAGTCATATTGCATGGTACCCATTCCACGGGTCTCAACTCTCCAGGTTTAAGGGATTCTTCCTTCAGCTAAAACATGCATGTGGAACCCAGAGTATGATCAACCGTGTGATCGGGAGACGTGTTGAAATATGTCTCAGTTCTCGTCCCCTGGTACTCGGGTGCAACATTCCAGATGCTTTACTAACACTCTCCCGACTTGGAGAGTCAGTGCCTTTAACCTCCTGTTTGGCCCAGTTTGCAAATTCCGCGGAAGATGAACAGGAATAGGGAGAACCAATGAGAGACTAGCTGGAGGTGTCTGGACGGGAAAATTTAACTCTCATTTCCCACCAGGAAGAGGAATTAACCAAAGGCTCAGCGTGCCATGCCGGAACCAGATTAGGGCCTGAAGCAATCCTGCGGTGTTGCGGCCAGCTCACAAGAAAGCGAGTTGAAGAAAGGAGCTCAGGGGCACTGTAATTCACAAACCTGCAGAGTTATAAATGACAGCTATCATCCAAAAATATACTGAAGTAAGGCTGCCAAGAGGACTTGAAAGCCGGGCAGAATTGCAGGAAACCGATTTCAGGAGGTAGACTGGAATTGCATTTAAAGCATAGGAAAAGAGGCAGAAGGTCGACAATGATGCACTTGGCCAAAAAGGGCGTATGCGTTTTTTCCTGAATATATTCAGGAAAAAACGCATACGCTCTTTTTGGCCAACCAAGCAAGCTTGCAAAGGAAATCTGCACTACAATGAAGTCTCACTTCCCCCCCTGTCAAAAGGGCCATCTGAAAAAAGTGTAAAATCCAGAAAGGCAGGACAGGCCATGGAGAACTGGGAGCCTTGTTATGCTGATGGGCGGGATGTAAATTGCCAACAGCCACTCGGGAGAAGTGTATGGTGTTTCCTGAAACATCTAAAAAACAAAGCAACAGAGCCTAGGGCACTTCCACTTATGGTCCTATAGCTTAGGGAAATTAAAATCAAAAAGACACAGCCACCCCAAAGTTTGGGATGGCTCTGTTTACAAGAAAATCGTTTACGGTGCAAGTTCAATATCGCATAAAGCGAAAAATGGATAAAGAAGTTGTGGTAATTACGTACAATGCAATATCACTCAGCAATGACATCTATGTCATCAGACCCATAGCAGCATAATGAGTGGATTCAGGTATGATGATTCTAACTGAAATAAGTCACACAGAAAAAGAAACATCATAAGATATCACTAATACACGGAATGTAAACTTGGCTACACAGGAACTGAATTTCAAAACAGAACATGGTCCCAAATTTAGAAAATCAACTTATGCTTGCTTAAGGGGAAAGGTGAGTTGGGGTGCTGCATAAAACCAGAGATTGAAATGAGCACAGATAAAGTTCCTTAAGCCAAATATGTAATAGACAAGAGCTACTCCTTGCTCAACGAAATGGACTCAAAACCCCATATTAAACGCCTAATAATGTACCTGACTAGTAAGTATCTTAAAACCTATGGATTGCTATGTCTCTGAAAGTGAATCAATCGTGAGTACAGGGGCAAAAACGCAGCAGTGATAGGATTGGAGAGTTTTGGTGAGCAAATGAAGACCCTTTGAAGTCATATTGCATGGTACCCATTCCACGGGTCTCAACTCTCCAGGTTTAAGGGATTCTTCCTTCAGCTAAAACATGCATGTGGAACCCAGAGTATGATCAACCGTGTGATCGGGAGACGTGTTGAAATATGTCTCAGTTCTCGTCCCCTGGTACTCGGGTGCAACATTCCAGATGCTTTACTAACACTCTCCCGACTTGGAGAGTCAGTGCCTTTAACCTCCTGTTTGGCCCAGTTTGCAAATTCCGCGGAAGATGAACAGGAATAGGGAGAACCAATGAGAGACTAGCTGGAGGTGTCTGGACGGGAAAATTTAACTCTCATTTCCCACCAGGAAGAGGAATTAACCAAAGGCTCAGCGTGCCATGCCGGAACCAGATTAGGGCCTGAAGCAATCCTGCGGTGTTGCGGCCAGCTCACAAGAAAGCGAGTTGAAGAAAGGAGCTCAGGGGCACTGTAATTCACAAACCTGCAGAGTTATAAATGACAGCTATCATCCAAAAATATACTGAAGTAAGGCTGCCAAGAGGACTTGAAAGCCGGGCAGAATTGCAGGAAACCGATTTCAGGAGGTAGACTGGAATTGCATTTAAAGCATAGGAAAAGAGGCAGAAGGTCGACAATGATGCACTTGGCCAAAAAGGGCGTATGCGTTTTTTCCTGAATATATTCAGGAAAAAACGCATACGCCCTTTTTGGCCAACCAAGCAAGCTTGCAAAGGAAATCTGCACTACAATGAAGTCTCACTTCCCCCCCCCCGTCAAAAGGGCCATCTGAAAAAAGTGTAAAATCCAGAAAGGCAGGACAGGCCATGGAGAACTGGGAGCCTTGTTATGCTGATGGGCGGGATGTAAATTGCCAACAGCCACTCGGGAGAAGTGTATGGTGTTTCCTGAAACATCTAAAAAACAAAGCAACAGAGCCTAGGGCACTTCCACTTATGGTCCTATAGCTTAGGGAAATTAAAATCAAAAAGACACAGCCACCCCAAAGTTTGGGATGGCTCTGTTTACAAGAAACTTGTTTACGGTACAAGTTCAATATCGCATAAAGCGAAAAATGGATAAAGAAGTTGTGGTACTTACGTACAATGCAATATCACTCAGCAATGACATCTATGTCATCAGGCCCATAGCAGCATAATGAGTGGATTCAGGTATGATGATTCTAACTGAAATAAGTCACACAGAAAAAGAAACATCATAAGATATCACTAATACACGGAATGTAAACTTGGCTACACAGGAACTGAATTTCAAAACAGAACATGGTCCCAAATTTAGAAAACCAACTTATGCTTGCTTAAGGGGAAAGGTGAGTTGGGGTGCTGCATAAAACCAGAGATTGAAATGAGCACAGATAAAGTTCCTTAAGCCAAATATGTAATAGACAAGAGCTACTCCTTGCTCAACGAAATGGACTCAAAACCCCATATTAAACGCCTAATAATGTACCTGACTAGTAAGTATCTTAAAACCTATGGATTGCTATGTCTCTGAAAGTGAATCAATCGTGAGTACAGGGGCAAAAACGCAGCAGTGATAGGATTGGAGAGTTTTGGTGAGCAAATGAAGACCCTTTGAAGTCATATTGCATGGTACCCATTCCACGGGTCTCAACTCTCCAGGTTTAAGGGATTCTTCCTTCAGCTAAAACATGCATGTGGAACCCAGAGTATGATCAACCGTGTGATCGGGAGACGTGTTGAAATATGTCTCAGTTCTCGTCCCCTGGTACTCGGGTGCAACATTCCAGATGCTTTACTAACACTCTCCCGACTTGGAGAGTCAGTGCCTTTAACCTCCTGTTTGGCCCAGTTTGCAAATTCCGCGGAAGATGAACAGGAATAGGGAGAACCAATGAGAGACTAGCTGGAGGTCTCTGGACGGGAAAATTTAACTCTCATTTCCCACCAGGAAGAGGAATTAACCAAAGGCTCAGCGTGCCATGCCGGAACCAGATTAGGGCCTGAAGCAATCCTGCGGTGTTGCGGCCAGCTCACAAGAAAGCGAGTTGAAGAAAGGAGCTCAGGGGCACTGTAATTCACAAACCTGCAGAGTTATAAATGACAGCTATCATCCAAAAATATACTGAAGTAAGGCTGCCAAGAGGACTTGAAAGCCGGGCAGAATTGCAGGAAACCGATTTCAGGAGGTAGACTGGAATTGCATTTAAAGCATAGGAAAAGAGGCAGAAGGTCGACAATGATGCACTTGGCCAAAAAGGGCGTATGCGTTTTTTCCTGAATATATTCAGGAAAAAACGCATACGCCCTTTTTGGCCAACCAAGCAAGCTTGCAAAGGAAATCTGCACTACAATGAAGTCTCACTTCCCCCCCCCGTCAAAAGGGCCATCTGAAAAAAGTGTAAAATCCAGAAAGGCAGGACAGGCCATGGAGAACTGGGAGCCTTGTTATGCTGATGGGCGGGATGTAAATTGCCAACAGCCACTCGGGAGAAGTGTATGGTGTTTCCTGAAACATCTAAAAAACAAAGCAACAGAGCCTAGGGCACTTCCACTTATGGTCCTATAGCTTAGGGAAATTAAAATCAAAAAGACACAGCCACCCCAAAGTTTGGGATGGCTCTGTTTACAAGAAACTCGTTTACAGTACAAGTTCAATATCGCATAAAGCGAAAAATGGATAAAGAAGTTGTGGTACTTACGTACAATGCAATATCACTCAGCAATGACATCTATGTCATCAGGCCCATAGCAGCATAATGAGTGGATTCAGGTATGATGATTCTAACTGAAATAAGTCACACAGAAAAAGAAACATCATAAGATATCACTAATACACGGAATGTAAACTTGGCTACACAGGAACTGAATTTCAAAACAGAACATGGTCCCAAATTTAGAAAATCAACTTATGCTTGCTTAAGGGGAAAGGTGAGTTGGGGTGCTGCATAAAACCAGAGATTGAAATGAGCACAGATAAAGTTCCTTAAGCCAAATATGGAATAGACAAGAGCTACTCCTTGCTCAACGAAATGGACTCAAAACCCCATATTAAACGCCTAATAATGTACCTGACTAGTAAGTATCTTAAAACCTATGGATTGCTATGTCTCTGAAAGTGAATCAATCGTGAGTACAGGGGCAAAAACGCTGCAGTGATAGGATTGGAGAGTTTTGGTGAGCAAATGAAGACCCTTTGAAGTCATATTGCATGGTACCCATTCCACGGGTCTCAACTCTCCAGGTTTAAGGGATTCTTCCTTCAGCTAAAACATGCATGTGGAACCCAGAGTATGATCAACCGTGTGATCGGGAGACGTGTTGAAATATGTCTCAGTTCTCGTCCCCTGGTACTCGGGTGCAACATTCCAGATGCTTTACTAACACTCTCCCGACTTGGAGAGTCAGTGCCTTTAACCTCCTGTTTGGCCCAGTTTGCAAATTCCGCGGAAGATGAACAGGAATAGGGAGAACCAACGAGAGACTAGCTGGAGGTGTCTGGACGGGAAAATTTAACTCTCATTTCCCACCAGGAAGAGGAATTAACCAAAGGCTCAGCGTGCCATGCCGGAACCAGATTAGGGCCTGAAGCAATCCTGCGGTGTTGCGGCCAGCTCACAAGAAAGCGAGTTGAAGAAAGGAGCTCAGGGGCACTGTAATTCACAAACCTGCAGAGTTATAAATGACAGCTATCATCCAAAAATATACTGAAGTAAGGCTGCCAAGAGGACTTGAAAGCCGGGCAGAATTGCAGGAAACCGATTTCAGGAGGTAGACTGGAATTGCATTTAAAGCATAGGAAAAGAGGCAGAAGGTCGACAATGATGCACTTGGCCAAAAAGGGCGTATGCGTTTTTTCCTGAATATATTCAGGAAAAAACGCATACGCCCTTTTTGGCCAACCAAGCAAGCTTGCAAAGGAAATCTGCACTACAATGAAGTCTCACTTCCCCCCCCCCTTCAAAAGGGCCATCTGAAAAAAGTGTAAAATCCAGAAAGGCAGGACAGGCCATGGAGAACTGGGAGCCTTGTTATGCTGATGGGCGGGATGTAAATTGCCAACAGCCACTCGGGAGAAGTGTATGGTGTTTCCTGAAACATCTAAAAAACAAAGCAACAGAGCCTAGGGCACTTCCACTTATGGTCCTATAGCTTAGGGAAATTAAAATCAAAAAGACACAGCCACCCCAAAGTTTGGGATGGCTCTGTTTACAAGAAACTCGTTTACGGTACAAGTTCAATATCGCATAAAGCGAAAAATGGATAAAGAAGTTGTGGTACTTACGTACAATGCAATATCACTCAGCAATGACATCTATGTCATCAGGCCCATAGCAGCATGATGAGTGGATTCAGGTATGATGATTCTAACTGAAATAAGTCACACAGAAAAAGAAACATCATAAGATATCACTAATACACGGAATGTAAACTTGGCTACACAGGAACTGAATTTCAAAACAGAACATGGTCCCAAATTTAGAAAATCAACTTATGCTTGCTTAAGGGGAAAGGTGAGTTGGGGTGCTGCATAAAACCAGAGATTGAAATGAGCACAGATAAAGTTCCTTAAGCCAAATATGTAATAGACAAGAGCTACTCCTTGCTCAACGAAATGGACTCAAAACCCCATATTAAACGCCTAATAATGTACCTGACTAGTAAGTATCTTAAAACCTATGGATTGCTATGTCTCTGAAAGTGAATCAATCGTGAGTACAGGGGCAAAAACGCAGCAGTGATAGGATTGGAGAGTTTTGGTGAGCAAATGAAGACCCTTTGAAGTCATATTGCATGGTACCCATTCCACGGGTCTCAACTCTCCAGGTTTAAGGGATTCTTCCTTCAGCTAAAACATGCATGTGGAACCCAGAGTATGATCAACCGTGTGATCGGGAGACGTGTTGAAATATGTCTCAGTTCTCGTCCCCTGGTACTCGGGTGCAACATTCCAGATGCTTTACTAACACTCTCCCGACTTGGAGAGTCAGTGCCTTTAACCTCCTGTTTGGCCCAGTTTGCAAATTCCGCGGAAGATGAACAGGAATAGGGAGAACCAATGAGAGACTAGCTGGAGGTGTCTGGACGGGAAAATTTAACTCTCATTTCCCACCAGGAAGAGGAATTAACCAAAGGCTCAGCGTGCCATGCCGGAACCAGATTAGGGCCTGAAGCAATCCTGCGGTGTTGCGGCCAGCTCACAAGAAAGCGAGTTGAAGAAAGGAGCTCAGGGGCACTGTAATTCACAAACCTGCAGAGTTATAAATGACAGCTATCATCCAAAAATATACTGAAGTAAGGCTGCCAAGAGGACTTGAAAGCCGGGCAGAATTGCAGGAAACCGATTTCAGGAGGTAGACTGGAATTGCATTTAAAGCATAGGAAAAGAGGCAGAAGGTCGACAATGATGCACTTGGCCAAAAAGGGCGTATGCGTTTTTTCCTGAATATATTCAGGAAAAAACGCATACGCCCTTTTTGGCCAACCAAGCAAGCTTGCAAAGGAAATCTGCACTACAATGAAGTCTCATTTCCCCCCCACCCCCGTCAAAAGGGCCATCTGAAAAAAGTGTAAAATCCAGAAAGGCAGGACAGGCCATGGAGAACTGGGAGCCTTGTTATGCTGATGGGCGGGATGTAAATTGCCAACAGCCACTCGGGAGAAGTGTATGGTGTTTCCTGAAACATCTAAAAAACAAAGCAACAGAGCCTAGGGCACTTCCACTTATGGTCCTATAGCTTAGGGAAATTAAAATCAAAAAGACACAGCCACCCCAAAGTTTGGGATGGCTCTGTTTACAAGAAACTCGTTTACGGTACAAGTTCAATATCGCATAAAGCGAAAAATGGATAAAGAAGTTGTGGTACTTACGTACAATGCAATATCACTCAGCAATGACATCTATGTCATCAGGCCCATAGCAGCATGATGAGTGGATTCAGGTATGATGATTCTAACTGAAATAAGTCACACAGAAAAAGAAACATCATAAGATATCACTAATACACGGAATGTAAACTTGGCTACACAGGAACTGAATTTCAAAACAGAACATGGTCCCAAATTTAGAAAATCAACTTATGCTTGCTTAAGGGGAAAGGTGAGTTGGGGTGCTGCATAAAACCAGAGATTGAAATGAGCACAGATAAAGTTCCTTAAGCCAAATATGTAATAGACAAGAGGTACTCCTTGCTCAACGAAATGGACTCAAAACCCCATATTAAACGCCTAATAATGTACCTGACTAGTAAGTATCTTAAAACCTATGGATTGCTATGTCTCTGAAAGTGAATCAATCGTGAGTACAGGGGCAAAAACGCAGCAGTGATAGGATTGGAGAATTTTGGTGAGCAAATGAAGACCCTTTGAAGTCATAATACATGGTACCCATTCCACGGGTCTCAACTCTCCAGGTTTAAGGGATTCTTCCTTCAGCTAAAACATGCATGTGGAACCCAGAGTATGATCAACCGTGTGATCGGGAGACGTGTTGAAATATGTCTCAGTTCTCGTCCCCTGGTACTCGGGTGCAACATTCCAGATGCTTTACTAACACTCTCCCGACTTGGAGAGTCAGTGCCTTTAACCTCCTGTTTGGCCCAGTTTGCAAATTCCGCGGAAGATGAACAGGAATAGGGAGAACCAATGAGAGACTAGCTGGAGGTGTCTGGACGGGAAAATTTAACTCTCATTTCCCACCAGGAAGAGGAATTAACCAAAGGCTCAGCGTGCCATGCCGGAACCAGATTAGGGCCTGAAGCAATCCTGCGGTGTTGCGGCCAGCTCACAAGAAAGCGAGTTGAAGAAAGGAGCTCAGGGGCACTGTAATTCACAAACCTGCAGAGTTATAAATGACAGCTATCATCCAAAAATATACTGAAGTAAGGCTGCCAAGAGGACTTGAAAGCCGGGCAGAATTGCAGGAAACCGATTTCAGGAGGTAGACTGGAATTGCATTTAAAGCATAGGAAAAGAGGCAGAAGGTCGACAATGATGCACTTGGCCAAAAAGGGCGTATGCGTTTTTTCCTGAATATATTCAGGAAAAAAGGCATACGCCCTTTTTGGCCAACCAAGCAAGCTTGCAAAGGAAATCTGCACTACAATGAAGTCTCACTTCCCCCCCGTCAAAAGGGCCATCTGAAAAAAGTGTAAAATCCAGAAAGGCAGGACAGGCCATGGAGAACTGGGAGCCTTGTTATGCTGATGGGCGGGATGTAAATTGCCAACAGCCACTCGGGAGAAGTGTATGGTGTTTCCTGAAACATCTAAAAAACAAAGCAACAGAGCCTAGGGCACTTCCACTTATGGTCCTGCAGCTTAGGGAAATTAAAATCAAAAAGACACAGCCACCCCAAAGTTTGGGATGGCTCTGTTTACAAGAAACTCGTTTACGGTACAAGTTCAATATCGCATAAAGCGAAAAATGGATAAAGAAGTTGTGGTACTTACGTACAATGCAATATCACTCAGCAATGACATCTATGTCATCAGGCCCATAGCAGCATGATGAGTGGATTCAGGTATGATGATTCTAACTGAAATAAGTCACACAGAAAAAGAAACATCATAAGATATCACTAATACACGGAATGTAAACTTGGCTACACAGGAACTGAATTTCAAAACAGAACATGGTCCCAAATTTAGAAAACCAACTTATGCTTGCTTAAGGGGAAAGGTGAGTTGGGGTGCTGCATAAAACCAGAGATTGAAATGAGCACAGATAAAGTTCCTTAAGCCAAATATGTAATAGACAAGAGCTACTCCTTGCTCAACGAAATGGACTCAAAACCCCATATTAAACGCCTAATAATGTACCTGACTAGTAAGTATCTTAAAACCTATGGATTGCTATGTCTCTGAAAGTGAATCAATCGTGAGTACAGGGGCAAAAACGCAGCAGTGATAGGATTGGAGAGTTTTGGTGAGCAAATGAAGACCCTTTGAAGTCATATTGCATGGTACCCATTCCACGGGTCTCAACTCTCCAGGTTTAAGGGATTCTTCCTTCAGCTAAAACATGCATGTGGAACCCAGAGTATGATCAACCGTGTGATCGGGAGACGTGTTGAAATATGTCTCAGTTCTCGTCCCCTGGTACTCGGGTGCAACATTCCAGATGCTTTACTAACACTCTCCCGACTTGGAGAGTCAGTGCCTTTAACCTCCTGTTTGGCCCAGTTTGCAAATTCCGCGGAAGATGAACAGGAATAGGGAGAACCAATGAGAGACTAGCTGGAGGTGTCTGGACGGGAAAATTTAACTCTCATTTCCCACCAGGAAGAGGAATTAACCAAAGGCTCAGCGTGCCATGCCGGAACCAGATTAGGGCCTGAAGCAATCCTGCGGTGTTGCGGCCAGCTCACAAGAAAGCGAGTTGAAGAAAGGAGCTCAGGGGCACTGTAATTCACAAACCTGCAGAGTTATAAATGACAGCTATCATCCAAAAATATACTGAAGTAAGGCTGCCAAGAGGACTTGAAAGCCGGGCAGAATTGCAGGAAACCGATTTCAGGAGGTAGACTGGAATTGCATTTAAAGCATAGGAAAAGAGGCAGAAGGTCGACAATGATGCACTTGGCCAAAAAGGGCGTATGCGTTTTTTCCTGAATATATTCAGGAAAAAACGCATACGCCCTTTTTGGCCAACCAAGCAAGCTTGCAAAGGAAATCTGCACTACAATGAAGTCTCACTTCCCCGCCCCGTCAAAAGGGCCATCTGAAAAAAGTGTAAAATCCAGAAAGGCAGGACAGGCCATGGAGAACTGGGAGCCTTGTTATGCTGATGGGCGGGATGTAAATTGCCAACAGCCACTCGGGAGAAGTGTATGGTGTTTCCTGAAACATCTAAAAAACAAAGCAACAGAGCCTAGGGCACTTCCACTTATGGTCCTATAGCTTAGGGAAATTAAAATCAAAAAGACACAGCCACCCCAAAGTTTGGGATGGCTCTGTTTACAAGAAACTCGTTTACGGTACAAGTTCAATATCGCATAAAGCGAAAAATGGATAAAGAAGTTGTGGTACTTACGTACAATGCAATATCACTCAGCAATGACATCTATGTCATCAGGCCCATAGCAGCATGATGAGTGGATTCAGGTATGATGATTCTAACTGAAATAAGTCACACAGAAAAAGAAACATCATAAGATATCACTAATACACGGAATGTAAACTTGGCTACACAGGAACTGAATTTCAAAACAGAACATGGTCCCAAATTTAGAAAATCAACTTATGCTTGCTTAAGGGGAAAGGTGAGTTGGGGTGCTGCATAAAACCAGAGATTGAAATGAGCACAGATAAAGTTCCTTAAGCCAAATATGTAATAGACAAGAGCTACTCCTTGCTCAACGAAATGGACTCAAAACCCCATATTAAACGCCTAATAATGTACCTGACTAGTAAGTATCTTAAAACCTATGGATTGCTATGTCTCTGAAAGTGAATCAATCGTGAGTACAGGGGCAAAAACGCAGCAGTGATAGGATTGGAGAGTTTTGGTGAGCAAATGAAGACCCTTTGAAGTCATATTGCATGGTACCCATTCCACGGGTCTCAACTCTCCAGGTTTAAGGGATTCTTCCTTCAGCTAAAACATGCATGTGGAACCCAGAGTATGATCAACCGTGTGATCGGGAGACGTGTTGAAATATGTCTCAGTTCTCGTCCCCTGGTACTCGGGTGCAACATTCCAGATGCTTTACTAACACTCTCCCGACTTGGAGAGTCAGTGCCTTTAACCTCCTGTTTGGCCCAGTTTGCAAATTCCGCGGAAGATGAACAGGAATAGGGAGAACCAATGAGAGACTAGCTGGAGGTGTCTGGACGGGAAAATTTAACTCTCATTTCCCACCAGGAAGAGGAATTAACCAAAGGCTCAGCGTGCCATGCCGGAACCAGATTAGGGCCTGAAGCAATCCTGCGGTGTTGCGGCCAGCTCACAAGAAAGCGAGTTGAAGAAAGGAGCTCAGGGGCGCTGTAATTCACAAACCTGCAGAGTTATAAATGACAGCTATCATCCAAAAATATACTGAAGTAAGGCTGCCAAGAGGACTTGAAAGCCGGGCAGAATTGCAGGAAACCGATTTCAGGAGGTAGACTGGAATTGCATTTAAAGCATAGGAAAAGAGGCAGAAGGTCGACAATGATGCACTTGGCCAAAAAGGGCGTATGCGTTTTTTCCTGAATATATTCAGGAAAAAACGCATACGCCCTTTTTGGCCAACCAAGCAAGCTTGCAAAGGAAATCTGCACTACAATGAAGTCTCACTTCCCCCCCACACCCGTCAAAAGGGCCATCTGAAAAAAGTGTAAAATCCAGAAAGGCAGGACAGGCCATGGAGAACTGGGAGCCTTGTTATGCTGATGGGCGGGATGTAAATTGCCAACAGCCACTCGGGAGAAGTGTATGGTGTTTCCTGAAACATCTAAAAAACAAAGCAACAGAGCCTAGGGCACTTCCACTTATGGTCCTATAGCTTAGGGAAATTAAAATCAAAAAGACACAGCCACCCCAAAGTTTGGGATGGCTCTGTTTACAAGAAACTCGTTTACGGTACAAGTTCAATATCGCATAAAGCGAAAAATGGATAAAGAAGTTGTGGTACTTACGTACAATGCAATATCACTCAGCAATGACATCTATGTCATCAGGCCCATAGCAGCATGATGAGTGGATTCAGGTATGATGATTCTAACTGAAATAAGTCACACAGAAAAAGAAACATCATAAGATATCACTAATACACGGAATGTAAACTTGGCTACACAGGAACTGAATTTCAAAACAGAACATGGTCCCAAATTTAGAAAATCAACTTATGCTTGCTTAAGGGGAAAGGTGAGTTGGGGTGCTGCATAAAACCAGAGATTGAAATGAGCACAGATAAAGTTCCTTAAGCCAAATATGTAATAGACAAGAGCTACTCCTTGCTCAACGAAATGGACTCAAAACCCCATATTAAACGCCTAATAATGTACCTGACTAGTAAGTATCTTAAAACCTATGGATTGCTATGTCTCTGAAAGTGAATCAATCGTGAGTACAGGGGCAAAAACGCAGCAGTGATAGGATTGGAGAATTTTGGTGAGCAAATGAAGACCCTTTGAAGTCATAATACATGGTACCCATTCCACGGGTCTCAACTCTCCAGGTTTAAGGGATTCTTCCTTCAGCTAAAACATGCATGTGGAACCCAGAGTATGATCAACCGTGTGATCGGGAGACGTGTTGAAATATGTCTCAGTTCTCGTCCCCTGGTACTCGGGTGCAACATTCCAGATGCTTTACTAACACTCTCCCGACTTGGAGAGTCAGTGCCTTTAACCTCCTGTTTGGCCCAGTTTGCAAATTCCGCGGAAGATGAACAGGAATAGGGAGAACCAATGAGAGACTAGCTGGAGGTGTCTGGACGGGAAAATTTAACTCTCATTTCCCACCAGGAAGAGGAATTAACCAAAGGCTCAGCGTGCCATGCTGGAACCAGATTAGGGCCTGAAGCAATCCTGCGGTGTTGCGGCCAGCTCACAAGAAAGCGAGTTGAAGAAAGGAGCTCAGGGGCACTGTAATTCACAAACCTGCAGAGTTATAAATGACAGCTATCATCCAAAAATATACTGAAGTAAGGCTGCCAAGAGGACTTGAAAGCCGGGCAGAATTGCAGGAAACCGATTTCAGGAGGTAGACTGGAATTGCATTTAAAGCATAGGAAAAGAGGCAGAAGGTCGACAATGATGCACTTGGCCAAAAAGGGCGTATGCGTTTTTTCCTGAATATATTCAGGAAAAAACACATACGCCCTTTTTGGCCAACCAAGCAAGCTTGCAAAGGAAATCTGCACTACAATGAAGTCTCACTTCCCCGCCCCGTCAAAAGGGCCATCTGAAAAAAGTGTAAAATCCAGAAAGGCAGGACAGGCCATGGAGAACTGGGAGCCTTGTTATGCTGATGGGCGGGATGTAAATTGCCAACAGCCACTCGGGAGAAGTGTATGGTGTTTCCTGAAACATCTAAAAAACAAAGCAACAGAGCCTAGGGCACTTCCACTTATGGTCCTATAGCTTAGGGAAATTAAAATCAAAAAGACACAGCCACCCCAAAGTTTGGGATGGCTCTGTTTACAAGAAACTCGTTTACGGTACAAGTTCAATATCGCATAAAGCGAAAAATGGATAAAGAAGTTGTGGTACTTACGTACAATGCAATATCACTCAGCAATGACATCTATGTCATCAGGCCCATAGCAGCATGATGAGTGGATTCAGGTATGATGATTCTAACTGAAATAAGTCACACAGAAAAAGAAACATCATAAGATATCACTAATACACGGAATGTAAACTTGGCTACACAGGAACTGAATTTCAAAACAGAACATGGTCCCAAATTTAGAAAATCAACTTAATGCTTGCTTAAGGGGAAAGGTGAGTTGGGGTGCTGCATAAAACCAGAGATTGAAATGAGCACAGATAAAGTTCCTTAAGCCAAATATGGAATAGACAAGAGTTACTCCTTGCTCAACGAAATGGACTCAAAACCCCATATTAAACGCCTAATAATGTACCTGACTAGTAAGTATCTTAAAACCTATGGATTGCTATGTCTCTGAAAGTGAATCAATCGTGAGTACAGGGGCAAAAACGCAGCAGTGATAGGATTGGAGAGTTTTGGTGAGCAAATGAAGACCCTTTGAAGTCATATTGCATGGTACCCATTCCACGGGTCTCAACTCTCCAGGTTTAAGGGATTCTTCCTTCAGCTAAAACATGCATGTGGAACCCAGAGTATGATCAACCGTGTGATCGGGAGACGTGTTGAAATATGTCTCAGTTCTCGTCCCCTGGTACTCGGGTGCAACATTCCAGATGCTTTACTAACACTCTCCCGACTTGGAGAGTCAGTGCCTTTAACCTCCTGTTTGGCCCAGTTTGCAAATTCCGCGGAAGATGAACAGGAATAGGGAGAACCAATGAGAGACTAGCTGGAGGTGTCTGGACGGGAAAATTTAACTCTCATTTCCCACCAGGAAGAGGAATTAACCAAAGGCTCAGCGTGCCATGCCGGAACCAGATTAGGGCCTGAAGCAATCCTGCGGTGTTGCGGCCAGCTCACAAGAAAGCGAGTTGAAGAAAGGAGCTCAGGGGCACTGTAATTCACAAACCTGCAGAGTTATAAATGACAGCTATCATCCAAAAATATACTGAAGTAAGGCTGCCAAGAGGACTTGAAAGCCGGGCAGAATTGCAGGAAACCGATTTCAGGAGGTAGACTGGAATTGCATTTAAAGCATAGGAAAAGAGGCAGAAGGTCGACAATGATGCACTTGGCCAAAAAGGGCGTATGCGTTTTTTCCTGAATATATTCAGGAAAAAACGCATACGCCCTTTTTGGCCAACCAAGCAAGCTTGCAAAGGAAATCTGCACTACAATGAAGTCTCACTTCCCCCCCGTCAAAAGGGCCATCTGAAAAAAGTGTAAAATCCAGAAAGGCAGGACAGGCCATGGAGAACTGGGAGCCTTGTTATGCTGATGGGCGGGATGTAAATTGCCAACAGCCACTCGGGAGAAGTGTATGGTGTTTCCTGAAACATCTAAAAAACAAAGCAACAGAGCCTAGGGCACTTCCACTTATGGTCCTGCAGCTTAGGGAAATTAAAATCAAAAAGACACAGCCACCCCAAAATTTGGGATGGCTCTGTTTACAAGAAACTCGTTTACGGTACAAGTTCAATATCGCATAAAGCGAAAAATGGATAAAGAAGTTGTGGTACTTACGTACAATGCAATATCACTCAGCAATGACATCTATGTCATCAGGCCCATAGCAGCATAATGAGTGGATTCAGGTATGATGATTCTAACTGAAATAAGTCACACAGAAAAAGAAACATCATAAGATATCACTAATACACGGAATGTAAACTTGGCTACACAGGAACTGAATTTCAAAACAGAACATGGTCCCAAATTTAGAAAACCAACTTATGCTTGCTTAAGGGGAAAGGTGAGTTGGGGTGCTGCATAAAACCAGAGATTGAAATGAGCACAGATAAAGTTCCTTAAGCCAAATATGTAATAGACAAGAGCTACTCCTTGCTCAACGAAATGGACTCAAAACCCCATATTAAACGCCTAATAATGTACCTGACTAGTAAGTATCTTAAAACCTATGGATTGCTATGTCTCTGAAAGTGAATCAATCGTGAGTACAGGGGCAAAAACGCAGCAGTGATAGGATTGGAGAGTTTTGGTGAGCAAATGAAGACCCTTTGAAGTCATATTGCATGGTACCCATTCCACGGGTCTCAACTCTCCAGGTTTAAGGGATTCTTCCTTCAGCTAAAACATGCATGTGGAACCCAGAGTATGATCAACCGTGTGATCGGGAGACGTGTTGAAATATGTCTCAGTTCTCGTCCCCTGGTACTCGGGTGCAACATTCCAGATGCTTTACTAACACTCTCCCGACTTGGAGAGTCAGTGCCTTTAACCTCCTGTTTGGCCCAGTTTGCAAATTCCGCGGAAGATGAACAGGAATAGGGAGAACCAATGAGAGACTAGCTGGAGGTGTCTGGACGGGAAAATTTAACTCTCATTTCCCACCAGGAAGAGGAATTAACCAAAGGCTCAGCGTGCCATGCCGGAACCAGATTAGGGCCTGAAGCAATCCTGCGGTGTTGCGGCCAGCTCACAAGAAAGCGAGTTGAAGAAAGGAGCTCAGGGGCACTGTAATTCACAAACCTGCAGAGTTATAAATGACAGCTATCATCCAAAAATATACTGAAGTAAGGCTGCCAAGAGGACTTGAAAGCCGGGCAGAATTGCAGGAAACCGATTTCAGGAGGTAGACTGGAATTGCATTTAAAGCATAGGAAAAGAGGCAGAAGGTCGACAATGATGCACTTGGCCAAAAAGGGCGTATGCGTTTTTTCCTGAATATATTCAGGAAAAAACGCATACGCCCTTTTTGGCCAACCAAGCAAGCTTGCAAAGGAAATCTGCACTACAATGAAGTCTCACTTCCCCTCGTCAAAAGGGCCATCTGAAAAAAGTGTAAAATCCAGAAAGGCAGGACAGGCCATGGAGAACTGGGAGCCTTGTTATGCTGATGGGCGGGATGTAACTTGCCAACAGCCACTCGGGAGAAGTGTATGGTGTTTCCTGAAACATCTAAAAAACAAAGCAACAGAGCCTAGGGCACTTCCACTTATGGTCCTATAGCTTAGGGAAATTAAAATCACAAAGACACAGCCACCCCAAAGTTTGGGATGGCTCTGTTTACAAGAAACTCGTTTACGGTACAAGTTCAATATCGCATAAAGCGAAAAATGGATAAAGAAGTTGTGGTACTTACGTACAATGCAATATCACTCAGCAATGACATCTATGTCATCAGGCCCATAGCAGCATAATGAGTGGATTCAGGTATGATGATTCTAACTGAAATAAGTCACACAGAAAAAGAAACATCATAAGATATCACTAATACACGGAATGTAAACTTGGCTACACAGGAACTGAATTTCAAAACAGAACATGGTCCCAAATTTAGAAAACCAACTTATGCTTGCTTAAGGGGAAAGGTGAGTTGGGGTGCTGCATAAAACCAGAGATTGAAATGAGCACAGATAAAGTTCCTTAAGCCAAATATGTAATAGACAAGAGCTACTCCTTGCTCAACGAAATGGACTCAAAACCCCATATTAAACGCCTAATAATGTACCTGACTAGTAAGTATCTTAAAACCTATGGATTGCTATGTCTCTGAAAGTGAATCAATCGTGAGTACAGGGGCAAAAACGCAGCAGTGATAGGATTGGAGAGTTTTGGTGAGCAAATGAAGACCCTTTGAAGTCATATTGCATGGTACCCATTCCACGGGTCTCAACTCTCCAGGTTTAAGGGATTCTTCCTTCAGCTAAAACATGCATGTGGAACCCAGAGTATGATCAACCGTGTGATTGGGAGACGTGTTGAAATATGTCTCAGTTCTCGTCCCCTGGTACTCGGGTGCAACATTCCAGATGCTTTACTAACACTCTCCCGACTTGGAGAGTCAGTGCCTTTAACCTCCTGTTTGGCCCAGTTTGCAAATTCCGCGGAAGATGAACAGGAATAGGGAGAACCAATGAGAGACTAGCTGGAGGTGTCTGGACGGGAAAATTTAACTCTCATTTCCCACCAGGAAGAGGAATTAACCAAAGGCTCAGCGTGCCATGCGGGAACCAGATTAGGGCCTGAAGCAATCCTGCGGTGTTGCGGCCAGCTCACAAGAAAGCGAGTTGAAGAAAGGAGCTCAGGGGCACTGTAATTCACAAACCTGCAGAGTTATAAATGACAGCTATCATCCAAAAATATACTGAAGCAAGGCTGCCAAGAGGACTTGAAAGCCGGGCAGAATTGCAGGAAACCGATTTCAGGAGGTAGACTGGAATTGCATTTAAAGCATAGGAAAAGAGGCAGAAGGTCGACAATGATGCACTTGGCCAAAAAGGGCGTATGCGTTTTTTCCTGAATATATTCAGGAAAAAACGCATACGCCCTTTTTGGCCAACCAAGCAAGCTTGCAAAGGAAATCTGCACTACAATGAAGTCTCACTTCCCCCCCGTCAAAAGGGCCATCTGAAAAAAGTGTAAAATCCAGAAAGGCAGGACAGGCCATGGAGAACTGGGAGCCTTGTTATGCTGATGGGCGGGAAGTAAATTGCCAACAGCCACTCGGGAGAAGTGTATGGTGTTTCCTGAAACATCTAAAAAACAAAGCAACAGAGCCTAGGGCACTTCCACTTATGGTCCTGCAGCTTAGGGAAATTAAAATCAAAAAGACACAGCCACCCCAAAGTTTGGGATGGCTCTGTTTACAAGAAACTCATTTACGGTACAAGTTCAATATCGCATAAAGCGAAAAATGGATAAAGAAGTTGTGGTACTTACGTACAATGCAATATCACTCAGCAATGACATCTATGTCATCAGGCCCATAGCAGCATAATGAGTGGATTCAGGTATGATGATTCTAACTGAAATAAGTCACACAGAAAAAGAAACATCATAAGATATCACTAATACACGGAATGTAAACTTGGCTACACAGGAACTGAATTTCAAAACAGAACATGGTCCCAAATTTAGAAAACCAACTTATGCTTGCTTAAGGGGAAAGGTGAGTTGGGGTGCTGCATAAAACCAGAGATTGAAATGAGCACAGATAAAGTTCCTTAAGCCAAATATGGAATAGACAAGAGCTACTCCTTGCTCAACGAAATGGACTCAAAACCCCATATTAAACGCCTAATAATGTACCTGACTAGTAAGTATCTTAAAACCTATGGATTGCTATGTCTCTGAAAGTGAATCAATCGTGAGTACAGGGGCAAAAACGCAGCAGTGATACGATTGGAGAGTTTTGGTGAGCAAATGAAGACCCTTTGAAGTCATATTGCATGGTACCCATTCCACGGGTCTCAACTCTCCAGGTTTAAGGGATTCTTCCTTCAGCTAAAACATGCATGTGGAACCCAGAGTATGATCAACCGTGTGATCGGGAGACGTGTTGAAATATGTCTCAGTTCTCGTCCCCTGGTACTCGGGTGCAACATTCCAGATGCTTTACTAACACTCTCCCGACTTGGAGAGTCAGTGCCTTTAACCTCCTGTTTGGCCCAGTTTGCAAATTCCGCGGAAGATGAACAGGAATAGGGAGAACCAATGAGAGACTAGCTGGAGGTGTCTGGACGGGAAAATTTAACTCTCATTTCCCACCAGGAAGAGGAATTAACCAAAGGCTCAGCGTGCCATGCCGGAACCAGATTAGGGCCTGAAGCAATCCTGCGGTGTTGCGGCCAGCTCACAAGAAAGCGAGTTGAAGAAAGGAGCTCAGGGGCACTGTAATTCACAAACCTGCAGAGTTATAAATGACAGCTATCATCCAAAAATATACTGAAGTAAGGCTGCCAAGAGGACTTGAAAGCCGGGCAGCATTGCAGGAAACCGATTTCAGGAGGTAGACTGGAATTGCATTTAAAGCATAGGAAAAGAGGCAGAAGGTCGACAATGATGCACTTGGCCAAAAAGGGCGTATGCGTTTTTTCCTGAATATATTCAGGAAAAAACGCATACGCCCTTTTTGGCCAACCAAGCAAGCTTGCAAAGGAAATCTGCACTACAATGAAGTCTCACTTCCCCCCCGTCAAAAGGGCCATCTGAAAAAAGTGTAAAATCCAGAAAGGCAGGACAGGCCATGGAGAACTGGGAGCCTTGTTATGCTGATGGGCGGGATGTAAATTGCCAACAGCAACTCGGGAGAAGTGTATGGTGTTTCCTGAAACATCTAAAAAACAAAGCAACAGAGCCTAGGGCACTTCCACTTATGGTCCTGCAGCTTAGGGAAATTAAAATCAAAAAGACACAGCCACCCCAAAGTTTGGGATGGCTCTGTTTACAAGAAACTCATTTACGGTACAAGTTCAATATCGCATAAAGCGAAAAATGGATAAAGAAGTTGTGGTACTTACGTACAATGCAATATCACTCAGCAATGACATCTATGTCATCAGGCCCATAGCAGCATAATGAGTGGATTCAGGTATGATGATTCTAACTGAAATAAGTCACACAGAAAAAGAAACATCATAAGATATCACTAATACACGGAATGTAAACTTGGCTACACAGGAACTGAATTTCAAAACAGAACATGGTCCCAAATTTAGAAAATCAACTTATGCTTGCTTAAGGGGAAAGGTGAGTTGGGGTGCTGCATAAAACCAGAGATTGAAATGAGCACAGATAAAGTTCCTTAAGCCAAATATGGAATAGACAAGAGTTACTCCTTGCTCAACGAAATGGACTCAAAACCCCATATTAAACGCCTAATAATGTACCTGACTAGTAAGTATCTTAAAACCTATGGATTGCTATGTCTCTGAAAGTGAATCAATCGTGAGTACAGGGGCAAAAACGCAGCAGTGATAGGATTGGAGAGTTTTGGTGAGCAAATGAAGACCCTTTGAAGTCATATTGCATGGTACCCATTCCACGGGTCTCAACTCTCCAGGTTTAAGGGATTCTTCCTTCAGCTAAAACATGCATGTGGAACCCAGAGTATGATCAACCGTGTGATCGGGAGACGTGTTGAAATATGTCTCAGTTCTCGTACCCTGGTACTCGGGTGCAACATTCCAGATGCTTTACTAACACTCTCCCGACTTGGAGAGTCAGTGCCTTTAACCTCCTGTTTGGCCCAGTTTGCAAATTCCGCGGAAGATGAACAGGAATAGGGAGAACCAATGAGAGACTAGCTGGAGGTGTCTGGACGGGAAAATTTAACTCTCATTTCCCACCAGGAAGAGGAATTAACCAAAGGCTCAGCGTGCCATGCCGGAACCAGATTAGGGCCTGAAGCAATCCTGCGGTGTTGCGGCCAGCTCACAAGAAAGCGAGTTGAAGAAAGGAGCTCAGGGGCACTGTAATTCACAAACCTGCAGAGTTATAAATGACAGCTATCATCCAAAAATATACTGAAGTAAGGCTGCCAAGAGGACTTGAAAGCCGGGCAGAATTGCAGGAAACCGATTTCAGGAGGTAGACTGGAATTGCATTTAAAGCATAGGAAAAGAGGCAGAAGGTCGACAATGATGCACTTGGCCAAAAAGGGCGTATGCGTTTTTTCCTGAATATATTCAGGAAAAAACGCATACGCCCTTTTTGGCCAACCAAGCAAGCTTGCAAAGGAAATCTGCACTACAATGAAGTCTCACTTCCCCCCCGTCAAAAGGGCCATCTGAAAAAAGTGTAAAATCCAGAAAGGCAGGACAGGCCATGGAGAACTGGGAGCCTTGTTATGCTGATGGGCGGGATGTAACTTGCCAACAGCCACTCGGGAGAAGTGTATGGTGTTTCCTGAAACATCTAAAAAACAAAGCAACAGAGCCTAGGGCACTTCCACTTATGGTCCTATAGCTTAGGGAAATTAAAATCAAAAAGACACAGCCACCCCAAAATTTGGGATGGCTCTGTTTACAAGAAACTCGTTTACGGTACAAGTTCAATATCGCATAAAGCGAAAAATGGATAAAGAAGTTGTGGTACTTACGTACAATGCAATATCACTCAGCAATGACATCTATGTCATCAGGCCCATAGCAGCATAATGAGTGGATTCAGGTATGATGATTCTAACTGAAATAAGTCACACAGAAAAAGAAACATCATAAGATATCACTAATACACGGAATGTAAACTTGGCTACACAGGAACTGAATTTCAAAACAGAACATGGTCCCAAATTTAGAAAACCAACTTATGCTTGCTTAAGGGGAAAGGTGAGTTGGGGTGCTGCATAAAACCAGAGATTGAAATGAGCACAGATAAAGTTCCTTAAGCCAAATATGTAATAGACAAGAGCTACTCCTTGCTCAACGAAATGGACTCAAAACCCCATATTAAACGCCTAATAATGTACCTGACTAGTAAGTATCTTAAAACCTATGGATTGCTATGTCTCTGAAAGTGAATCAATCGTGAGTACAGGGGCAAAAACGCAGCAGTGATAGGATTGGAGAGTTTTGGTGAGCAAATGAAGACCCTTTGAAGTCATATTGCATGGTACCCATTCCACGGGTCTCAACTCTCCAGGTTTAAGGGATTCTTCCTTCAGCTAAAACATGCATGTGGAACCCAGAGTATGATCAACCGTGTGATCGGGAGACGTGTTGAAATATGTCTCAGTTCTCGTCCCCTGGTACTCGGGTGCAACATTCCAGATGCTTTACTAACACTCTCCCGACTTGGAGAGTCAGTGCCTTTAACCTCCTGTTTGGCCCAGTTTGCAAATTCCGCGGAAGATGAACAGGAATAGGGAGAACCAATGAGAGACTAGCTGGAGGTGTCTGGACGGGAAAATTTAACTCTCATTTCCCACCAGGAAGAGGAATTAACCAAAGGCTCAGCGTGCCATGCCGGAACCAGATTAGGGCCTGAAGCAATCCTGCGGTGTTGCGGCCAGCTCACAAGAAAGCGAGTTGAAGAAAGGAGCTCAGGGGCACTGTAATTCACAAACCTGCAGAGTTATAAATGACAGCTATCATCCAAAAATATACTGAAGTAAGGCTGCCAAGAGGACTTGAAAGCCGGGCAGAATTGCAGGAAACCGATTTCAGGAGGTAGACTGGAATTGCATTTAAAGCATAGGAAAAGAGGCAGAAGGTCGACAATGATGCACTTGGCCAAAAAGGGCGTATGCGTTTTTTCCTGAATATATTCAGGAAAAAACGCATACGCCCTTTTTGGCCAACCAAGCAAGCTTGCAAAGGAAATCTGCACTACAATGAAGTCTCACTTCCCCCCCCGTCAAAAGGGCCATCTGAAAAAAGTGTAAAATCCAGAAAGGCAGGACAGGCCATGGAGAACTGGGAGCCTTGTTATGCTGATGGGCGGGATGTAAATTGCCAACAGCCACTCGGGAGAAGTGTATGGTGTTTCGTGAAACATCTAAAAAACAAAGCAACAGAGCCTAGGGCACTTCCACTTATGGTCCTGCAGCTTAGGGAAATTAAAATCAAAAAGACACAGCCACCCCAAAGTTTGGGATGGCTCTGTTTACAAGAAACTCGTTTACGGTACAAGTTCAATATCGCATAAAGCGAAAAATGGATAAAGAAGTTGTGGTACTTACGTACAATGCAATATCACTCAGCAATGACATCTATGTCATCAGGCCCATAGCAGCATAATGAGTGGATTCAGGTATGATGATTCTAACTGAAATAAGTCACACAGAAAAAGAAACATCATAAGATATCACTAATACACGGAATGTAAACTTGGCTACACAGGAACTGAATTTCAAAACAGAACATGGTCCCAAATTTAGAAAACCAACTTATGCTTGCTTAAGGGGAAAGGTGAGTTGGGGTGCTGCATAAAACCAGAGATTGAAATGAGCACAGATAAAGTTCCTTAAGCCAAATATGTAATAGACAAGAGCTACTCCTTGCTCAACGAAATGGACTCAAAACCCCATATTAAACGCCTAATAATGTACCTGACTAGTAAGTATCTTAAAACCTATGGATTGCTATGTCTCTGAAAGTGAATCAATCGTGAGTACAGGGGCAAAAACGCAGCAGTGATAGGATTGGAGAGTTTTGGTGAGCAAATGAAGACCCTTTGAAGTCATATTGCATGGTACCCATTCCACGGGTCTCAACTCTCCAGGTTTAAGGGATTCTTCCTTCAGCTAAAACATGCATGTGGAACCCAGAGTATGATCAACCGTGTGATTGGGAGACGTGTTGAAATATGTCTCAGTTCTCGTCCCCTGGTACTCGGGTGCAACATTCCAGATGCTTTACTAACACTCTCCCGACTTGGAGAGTCAGTGCCTTTAACCTCCTGTTTGGCCCAGTTTGCAAATTCCGCGGAAGATGAACAGGAATAGGGAGAACCAATGAGAGACTAGCTGGAGGTGTCTGGACGGGAAAATTTAACTCTCATTTCCCACCAGGAAGAGGAATTAACCAAAGGCTCAGCGTGCCATGCGGGAACCAGATTAGGGCCTGAAGCAATCCTGCGGTGTTGCGGCCAGCTCACAAGAAAGCGAGTTGAAGAAAGGAGCTCAGGGGCACTGTAATTCACAAACCTGCAGAGTTATAAATGACAGCTATCATCCAAAAATATACTGAAGCAAGGCTGCCAAGAGGACTTGAAAGCCGGGCAGAATTGCAGGAAACCGATTTCAGGAGGTAGACTGGAATTGCATTTAAAGCATAGGAAAAGAGGCAGAAGGTCGACAATGATGCACTTGGCCAAAAAGGGCGTATGCGTTTTTTCCTGAATATATTCAGGAAAAAACGCATATGCCCTTTTTGGCCAACCAAGCAAGCTTGCAAAGGAAATCTGCACTACAATGAAGTCTCACTTCCCCCCCGTCAAAAGGGCCATCTGAAAAAAGTGTAAAATCCAGAAAGGCAGGACAGGCCATGGAGAACTGGGAGCCTTGTTATGCTGATGGGCGGGAAGTAAATTGCCAACAGCCACTCGGGAGAAGTGTATGGTGTTTCCTGAAACATCTAAAAAACAAAGCAACAGAGCCTAGGGCACTTCCACTTATGGTCCTGCAGCTTAGGGAAATTAAAATCAAAAAGACACAGCCACCCCAAAGTTTGGGATGGCTCTGTTTACAAGAAACTCGTTTACGGTACAAGTTCAATATCGCATAAAGCGAAAAATGGATAAAGAAGTTGTGGTACTTACGTACAATGCAATATCACTCAGCAATGACATCTATGTCATCAGGCCCATAGCAGCATAATGAGTGGATTCAGGTATGATGATTCTAACTGAAATAAGTCACACAGAAAAAGAAACATCATAAGATATCACTAATACACGGAATGTAAACTTGGCTACACAGGAACTGAATTTCAAAACAGAACATGGTCCCAAATTTAGAAAACCAACTTATGCTTGCTTAAGGGGAAAGGTGAGTTGGGGTGCTGCATAAAACCAGAGATTGAAATGAGCACAGATAAAGTTCCTTAAGCCAAATATGTAATAGACAAGAGCTACTCCTTGCTCAACGAAATGGACTCAAAACCCCATATTAAACGCCTAATAATGTACCTGACTAGTAAGTATCTTAAAACCTATGGATTGCTATGTCTCTGAAAGTGAATCAATCGTGAGTACAGGGGCAAAAACGCAGCAGTGATAGGATTGGAGAGTTTTGGTGAGCAAATGAAGACCCTTTGAAGTCATATTGCATGGTACCCATTCCACGGGTCTCAACTCTCCAGGTTTAAGGGATTCTTCCTTCAGCTAAAACATGCATGTGGAACCCAGAGTATGATCAACCGTGTGATCGGGAGACGTGTTTAAATATGTCTCAGTTCTCGTCCCCTGGTACTCGGGTGCAACATTCCAGATGCTTTACTAACACTCTCCCGACTTGGAGAGTCAGTGCCTTTAACCTCCTGTTTGGCCCAGTTTGCAAATTCCGCGGAAGATGAACAGGAATAGGGAGAACCAATGAGAGACTAGCTGGAGGTGTCTGGACGGGAAAATTTAACTCTCATTTCCCACCAGGAAGAGGAATTAACCAAAGGCTCAGCGTGCCATGCGGGAACCAGATTAGGGCCTGAAGCAATCCTGCGGTGTTGCGGCCAGCTCACAAGAAAGCGAGTTGAAGAAAGGAGCTCAGGGGCACTGTAATTCACAAACCTGCAGAGTTATAAATGACAGCTATCATCCAAAAATATACTGAAGCAAGGCTGCCAAGAGGACTTGAAAGCCGGGCAGAATTGCAGGAAACCGATTTCAGGAGGTAGACTGGAATTGCATTTAAAGCATAGGAAAAGAGGCAGAAGGTCGACAATGATGCACTTGGCCAAACAGGGCGTATGCGTTTTTTCCTGAATATATTCAGGAAAAAACGCATACGCCCTTTTTGGCCAACCAAGCAAGCTTGCAAAGGAAATCTGCACTACAATGAAGTCTCACTTCCCCCCCCCCCGTCAAAAGGGCCATCTGAAAAAAGTGTAAAATCCAGAAAGGCAGGACAGGCCATGGAGAACTGGGAGCCTTGTTATGCTGATGGGCGGGATGTAAATTGCCAACAGCCACTCGGGAGAAGTGTATGGTGTTTCCTGAAACATCTAAAAAACAAAGCAACAGAGCCTAGGGCACTTCCACTTATGGTCCTGCAGCTTAGGGAATTTAAAATCAAAAAGACACAGCCACCCCAAAGTTTGGGATGGCTCTGTTTACAAGAAACTCGTTTACGGTACAAGTTCAATATCGCATAAAGCGAAAAATGGATAAAGAAGTTGTGGTACTTACGTACAATGCAATATCACTCAGCAATGACATCTATGTCATCAGGCCCATAGCAGCATAATGAGTGGATTCAGGTATGATGATTCTAACTGAAATAAGTCACACAGAAAAAGAAACATCATAAGATATCACTAATACACGGAATGTAAACTTGGCTACACAGGAACTGAATTTCAAAACAGAACATGGTCCCAAATTTAGAAAATCAACTTATGCTTGCTTAAGGGGAAAGGTGAGTTGGGGTGCTGCATAAAACCAGAGATTGAAATGAGCACAGATAAAGTTCCTTAAGCCAAATATGGAATAGACAAGAGCTACTCCTTGCTCAACGAAATGGACTCAAAACCCCATATTAAACGCCTAATAATGTACCTGACTAGTAAGTATCTTAAAACCTATGGATTGCTATGTCTCTGAAAGTGAATCAATCGTGAGTACAGGGGCAAAAACGCAGCAGTGATAGGATTGGAGAGTTTTGGTGAGCAAATGAAGACCCTTTGAAGTCATATTGCATGGTACCCATTCCACGGGTCTCAACTCTCCAGGTTTAAGGGATTCTTCCTTCAGCTAAAACATGCATGTGGAACCCAGAGTATGATCAACCGTGTGATCGGGAGACGTGTTGAAATATGTCTCAGTTCTCGTCCCCTGGTACTCGGGTGCAACATTCCAGATGCTTTACTAACACTCTCCCGACTTGGAGAGTCAGTGCCTTTAACCTCCTGTTTGGCCCAGTTTGCAAATTCCGCGGAAGATGAACAGGAATAGGGAGAACCAATGAGAGACTAGCTGGAGGTGTCTGGACGGGAAAATTTAACTCTCATTTCCCACCAGGAAGAGGAATTAACCAAAGGCTCAGCGTGCCATGCCGGAACCAGATTAGGGCCTGAAGCAATCCTGCGGTGTTGCGGCCAGCTCACAAGAAAGCGAGTTGAAGAAAGGAGCTCAGGGGCACTGTAATTCACAAACCTGCAGAGTTATAAATGACAGCTATCATCCAAAAATATACTGAAGCAAGGCTGCCAAGAGGACTTGAAAGCCGGGCAGAATTGCAGGAAACCGATTTCAGGAGGTAGACTGGAATTGCATTTAAAGCATAGGAAAAGAGGCAGAAGGTCGACAATGATGCACTTGGCCAAAAAGGGCGTATGCGTTTTTTCCTGAATATATTCAGGAAAAAACGCATACGCCCTTTTTGGCCAACCAAGCAAGCTTGCAAAGGAAATCTGCACTACAATGAAGTCTCACTTCCCCCCCGTCAAAAGGGCCATCTGAAAAAAGTGTAAAATCCAGAAAGGCAGGACAGGCCATGGAGAACTGGGAGCCTTGTTATGCTGATGGGCGGGAAGTAAATTGCCAACAGCCACTCGGGAGAAGTGTATGGTGTTTCCTGAAACATCTAAAAAACAAAGCAACAGAGCCTAGGGCACTTCCACTTATGGTCCTGCAGCTTAGGGAAATTAAAATCAAAAAGACACAGCCACCCCAAAGTTTGGGATGGCTCTGTTTACAAGAAACTCATTTACGGTACAAGTTCAATATCGCATAAAGCGAAAAATGGATAAAGAAGTTGTGGTACTTACGTACAATGCAATATCACTCAGCAATGACATCTATGTCATCAGGCCCATAGCAGCATAATGAGTGGATTCAGGTATGATGATTCTAACTGAAATAAGTCACACAGAAAAAGAAACATCATAAGATATCACTAATACACGGAATGTAAACTTGGCTACACAGGAACTGAATTTCAAAACAGAACATGGTCCCAAATTTAGAAAATCAACTTATGCTTGCTTAAGGGGAAAGGTGAGTTGGGGTGCTGCATAAAACCAGAGATTGAAATGAGCACAGATAAAGTTCCTTAAGCCAAATATGGAATAGACAAGAGCTACTCCTTGCTCAACGAAATGGACTCAAAACCCCATATTAAACGCCTAATAATGTACCTGACTAGTAAGTATCTTAAAACCTATGGATTGCTATGTCTCTGAAAGTGAATCAATCGTGAGTACAGGGGCAAAAACGCAGCAGTGATAGGATTGGAGAGTTTTGGTGAGCAAATGAAGACCCTTTGAAGTCATATTGCATGGTACCCATTCCACGGGTCTCAACTCTCCAGGTTTAAGGGATTCTTCCTTCAGCTAAAACATGCATGTGGAACCCAGAGTATGATCAACCGTGTGATCGGGAGACGTGTTGAAATATGTCTCAGTTCTCGTCCCCTGGTACTCGGGTGCAACATTCCAGATGCTTTACTAACACTCTCCCGACTTGGAGAGTCAGTGCCTTTAACCTCCTGTTTGGCCCAGTTTGCAAATTCCGCGGAAGATGAACAGGAATAGGGAGAACCAATGAGAGACTAGCTGGAGGTGTCTGGACGGGAAAATTTAACTCTCATTTCCCACCAGGAAGAGGAATTAACCAAAGGCTCAGCGTGCCATGCCGGAACCAGATTAGGGCCTGAAGCAATCCTGCGGTGTTGCGGCCAGCTCACAAGAAAGCGAGTTGAAGAAAGGAGCTCAGGGGCACTGTAATTCACAAACCTGCAGAGTTATAAATGACAGCTATCATCCAAAAATATACTGAAGTAAGGCTGCCAAGAGGACTTGAAAGCCGGGCAGAATTGCAGGAAACCGATTTCAGGAGGTAGACTGGAATTGCATTTAAAGCATAGGAAAAGAGGCAGAAGGTCGACAATGATGCACTTGGCCAAACAGGGCGTATGCGTTTTTTCCTGAATATATTCAGGAAAAAACGCATACGCCCTTTTTGGCCAACCAAGCAAGCTTGCAAAGGAAATCTGCACTACAATGAAGTCTCACTTCCCCCCCCCCGTCAAAAGGGCCATCTGAAAAAAGTGTAAAATCCAGAAAGGCAGGACAGGCCATGGAGAACTGGGAGCCTTGTTATGCTGATGGGCGGGATGTAAATTGCCAACAGCCACTCGGGAGAAGTGTATGGTGTTTCCTGAAACATCTAAAAAACAAAGCAACAGAGCCTAGGGCACTTCCACTTATGGTCCTGCAGCTTAGGGAATTTAAAATCAAAAAGACACAGCCACCCCAAAGTTTGGGATGGCTCTGTTTACAAGAAACTCGTTTACGGTACAAGTTCAATATCGCATAAAGCGAAAAATGGATAAAGAAGTTGTGGTACTTACGTACAATGCAATATCACTCAGCAATGACATCTATGTCATCAGGCCCATAGCAGCATAATGAGTGGATTCAGGTATGATGATTCTAACTGAAATAAGTCACACAGAAAAAGAAACATCATAAGATATCACTAATACACGGAATGTAAACTTGGCTACACAGGAACTGAATTTCAAAACAGAACATGGTCCCAAATTTAGAAAACCAACTTATGCTTGCTTAAGGGGAAAGGTGAGTTGGGGTGCTGCATAAAACCAGAGATTGAAATGAGCACAGATAAAGTTCCTTAAGCCAAATATGTAATAGACAAGAGCTACTCCTTGCTCAACGAAATGGACTCAAAACCCCATATTAAACGCCTAATAATGTACCTGACTAGTAAGTATCTTAAAACCTATGGATTGCTATGTCTCTGAAAGTGAATCAATCGTGAGTACAGGGGCAAAAACGCAGCAGTGATAGGATTGGAGAGTTTTGGTGAGCAAATGAAGACCCTTTGAAGTCATATTGCATGGTACCCATTCCACGGGTCTCAACTCTCCAGGTTTAAGGGATTCTTCCTTCAGCTAAAACATGCATGTGGAACCCAGAGTATGATCAACCATGTGATCGGGAGACGTGTTGAAATATATCTCAGTTCTCGTCCCCTGGTACTCGGGTACAACATTCCAGATGCTTTACTAACACTCTCCCGACTTGGAGAGTCAGTGCCTTTAACCTCCTGTTTGGCCCAGTTTGCAAATTCCGCGGAAGATGAACAGGAATAGGGAGAACCAATGAGAGACTAGCTGGAGGTGTCTGGACGGGAAAATTTAACTCTCATTTCCCACCAGGAAGAGGAATTAACCAAAGGCTCAGCGTGCCATGCCGGAACCAGATTAGGGCCTGAAGCAATCCTACGGTGTTGCGGCCAGCTCACAAGAAAGCGAGTTGAAGAAAGGAGCTCAGGGGCACTGTAATTCACAAACCTGCAGAGTTATAAATGACAGCTATCATCCAAAAATATACTGAAGTAAGGCTGCCAAGAGGACTTGAAAGCCGGGCAGAATTGCAGGAAACCGATTTCAGGAGGTAGACTGGAATTGCATTTAAAGCATAGGAAAAGAGGCAGAAGGTCGACAATGATGCACTTGGCCAAAAAGGGCGTATGCGTTTTTTCCTGAATATATTCAGGAAAAAACGCATACGCCCTTTTTGGCCAACCAAGCAAGCTTGCAAAGGAAATCTGCACTACAATGAAGTCTCACTTCCCCCCCGTCAAAAGGGCCATCTGAAAAAAGTGTAAAATCCAGAAAGGCAGGACAGGCCATGGAGAACTGGGAGCCTTGTTATGCTGATGGGCGGGATGTAAATTGCCAACAGCCACTCGGGAGAAGTGTATGGTGTTTCCTGAAACATCTAAAAAACAAAGCAACAGAGCCTAGGGCACTTCCACTTATGGTCCTATAGCTTAGGGAAATTAAAATCAAAAAGACACAGCCACCCCAAAGTTTGGGATGGCTCTGTTTACAAGAAACTCGTTTACGGTACAAGTTCAATATCGCATAAAGCGAAAAATGGATAAAGAAGTTGTGGTACTTACGTACAATGCAATATCACTCAGCAATGACATCTATGTCATCAGGCCCATAGCAGCATAATGAGTGGATTCAGGTATGATGATTCTAACTGAAATAAGTCACACAGAAAAAGAAACATCATAAGATATCACTAATACACGGAATGTAAACTTGGCTACACAGGAACTGAATTTCAAAACAGAACATGGTCCCAAATTTAGAAAATCAACTTATGCTTGCTTAAGGGGAAAGGTGAGTTGGGGTGCTGCATAAAACCAGAGATTGAAATGAGCACAGATAAAGTTCCTTAAGCCAAATATGGAATAGACAAGAGCTACTCCTTGCTCAACGAAATGGACTCAAAACCCCATATTAAACGCCTAATAATGTACCTGACTAGTAAGTATCTTAAAACCTATGGATTGCTATGTCTCTGAAAGTGAATCAATCGTGAGTACAGGGGCAAAAACGCAGCAGTGATAGGATTGGAGAGTTTTGGTGAGCAAATGAAGACCCTTTGAAGTCATATTGCATGGTACCCATTCCACGGGTCTCAACTCTCCAGGTTTAAGGGATTCTTCCTTCAGCTAAAACATGCATGTGGAACCCAGAGTATGATCAACCGTGTGATCGGGAGACGTGTTGAAATATGTCTCAGTTCTCGTCCCCTGGTACTCGGGTGCAACATTCCAGATGCTTTACTAACACTCTCCCGACTTGGAGAGTCAGTGCCTTTAACCTCCTGTTTGGCCCAGTTTGCAAATTCCGCGGAAGATGAACAGGAATAGGGAGAACCAATGAGAGACTAGCTGGAGGTGTCTGGACGGGAAAATTTAACTCTCATTTCCCACCAGGAAGAGGAATTAACCAAAGGCTCAGCGTGCCATGCGGGAACCAGATTAGGGCCTGAAGCAATCCTGCGGTGTTGCGGCCAGCTCACAAGAAAGCGAGTTGAAGAAAGGAGCTCAGGGGCACTGTAATTCACAAACCTGCAGAGTTATAAATGACAACTATCATCCAAAAATATACTGAAGCAAGGCTGCCAAGAGGACTTGAAAGCCGGGCAGAATTGCAGGAAACCGATTTCAGGAGGTAGACTGGAATTGCATTTAAAGCATAGGAAAAGAGGCAGAAGGTCGACAATGATGCACTTGGCCAAACAGGGCGTATGCGTTTTTTCCTGAATATATTCAGGAAAAAACGCATACGCCCTTTTTGGCCAACCAAGCAAGCTTGCAAAGGAAATCTGCACTACAATGAAGTCTCACTTCCCCCCCGTCAAAAGGGCCATCTGAAAAAAGTGTAAAATCCAGAAAGGCAGGACAGGCCATGGAGAACTGGGAGCCTTGTTATGCTGATGGGCGGGAAGTAAATTGCCAACAGCCACTCGGGAGAAGTGTATGGTGTTTCCTGAAACATCTAAAAAACAAAGCAACAGAGCCTAGGGCACTTCCACTTATGGTCCTGCAGCTTAGGGAAATTAAAATCAAAAAGACACAGCCACCCCAAAGTTTGGGATGGCTCTGTTTACAAGAAACTCATTTACGGTACAAGTTCAATATCGCATAAAGCGAAAAATGGATAAAGAAGTTGTGGTACTTACGTACAATGCAATATCACTCAGCAATGACATCTATGTCATCAGGCCCATAGCAGCATAATGAGTGGATTCAGGTATGATGATTCTAACTGAAATAAGTCACACAGAAAAAGAAACATCATAAGATATCACTAATACACGGAATGTAAACTTGGCTACACAGGAACTGAATTTCAAAACAGAACATGGTCCCAAATTTAGAAAATCAACTTATGCTTGCTTAAGGGGAAAGGTGAGTTGGGGTGCTGCATAAAACCAGAGATTGAAATGAGCACAGATAAAGTTCCTTAAGCCAAATATGGAATAGACAAGAGCTACTCCTTGCTCAACGAAATGGACTCAAAACCCCATATTAAACGCCTAATAATGTACCTGACTAGTAAGTATCTTAAAACCTATGGATTGCTATGTCTCTGAAAGTGAATCAATCGTGAGTACAGGGGCAAAAACGCAGCAGTGATAGGATTGGAGAGTTTTGGTGAGCAAATGAAGACCCTTTGAAGTCATATTGCATGGTACCCATTCCACGGGTCTCAACTCTCCAGGTTTAAGGGATTCTTCCTTCAGCTAAAACATGCATGTGGAACCCAGAGTATGATCAACCGTGTGATCGGGAGACGTGTTGAAATATGTCTCAGTTCTCGTCCCCTGGTACTCGGGTGCAACATTCCAGATGCTTTACTAACACTCTCCCGACTTGGAGAGTCAGTGCCTTTAACCTCCTGTTTGGCCCAGTTTGCAAATTCCGCGGAAGATGAACAGGAATAGGGAGAACCAATGAGAGACTAGCTGGAGGTGTCTGGACGGGAAAATTTAACTCTCATTTCCCACCAGGAAGAGGAATTAACCAAAGGCTCAGCGTGCCATGCCGGAACCAGATTAGTGCCTGAAGCAATCCTGCGTTGTTGCGGCCAGCTCACAAGAAAGCGAGTTGAAGAAAGGAGCTCAGGGGCACTGTAATTCACAAACCTGCAGAGTTATAAATGACAGCTATCATCCAAAAATATACTGAAGTAAGGCTGCCAAGAGGACTTGAAAGCCGGGCAGAATTGCAGGAAACCGATTTCAGGAGGTAGACTGGAATTGCATTTAAAGCATAGGAAAAGAGGCAGAAGGTCGACAATGATGCACTTGGCCAAACAGGGCGTATGCGTTTTTTCCCGAATATATTCAGGAAAAAACGCATACGCCCTTTTTGGCCAACCAAGCAAGCTTGCAAAGGAAATCTGCACTACAATGAAGTCTCACTTCCCCCCCCCCCCCCCCGTCAAAAGGGCCATCTGAAAAAAGTGTAAAATCCAGAAAGGCAGGACAGGCCATGGAGAACTGGGAGCCTTGTTATGCTGATGGGCGGGATGTAACTTGCCAACAGCCACTCGGGAGAAGTGTATGGTGTTTCCTGAAACATCTAAAAAACAAAGCAAGAGAGCCTAGGGCACTTCCACTTATGGTCCTATAGCTTAGGGAAATTAAAATCAAAAAGACACAGCCACCCCAAAGTTTGGGATGGCTCTGTTTACAAGAAACTCGTTTACGGTACAAGTTCAATATCGCATAAAGCGAAAAATGGATAAAGAAGTTGTGGTACTTACGTACAATGCAATATCACTCAGCAATGACATCTATGTCATCAGGCCCATAGCAGCATAATGAGTGGATTCAGGTATGATGATTCTAACTGAAATAAGTCACACAGAAAAAGAAACATCATAAGATATCACTAATACACGGAATGTAAACTTGGCTACACAGGAACTGAATTTCAAAACAGAACATGGTCCCAAATTTAGAAAACCAACTTATGCTTGCTTAAGGGGAAAGGTGAGTTGGGGTGCTGCATAAAACCAGAGATTGAAATGAGCACAGATAAAGTTCCTTAAGCCAAATATGGAATAGACAAGAGCTACTCCTTGCTCAACGAAATGGACTCAAAACCCCATATTAAACGCCTAATAATGTACCTGACTAGTAAGTATCTTAAAACCTATGGATTGCTATGTCTCTGAAAGTGAATCAATCGTGAGTACAGGGGCAAAAACGCAGCAGTGATAGGATTGGAGAGTTTTGGTGAGCAAATGAAGACCCTTTGAAGTCATATTGCATGGTACCCATTCCACGGGTCTCAACTCTCCAGGTTTAAGGGATTCTTCCTTCAGCTAAAACATGCATGTGGAACCCAGAGTATGATCAACCGTGTGATCGGGAGACGTGTTGAAATATGTCTCAGTTCTCGTCCCCTGGTACTCGGGTGCAACATTCCAGATGCTTTACTAACACTCTCCCGACTTGGAGAGTCAGTGCCTTTAACCTCCTGTTTGGCCCAGTTTGCAAATTCCGCGGAAGATGAACAGGAATAGGGAGAACCAATGAGAGACTAGCTGGAGGTGTCTGGACGGGAAAATTTAACTCTCATTTCCCACCAGGAAGAGGAATTAACCAAAGGCTCAGCGTGCCATGCGGGAACCAGATTAGGGCCTGAAGCAATCCTGCGGTGTTGCGGCCAGCTCACAAGAAAGCGAGTTGAAGAAAGGAGCTCAGGGGCACTGTAATTCACAAACCTGCAGAGTTATAAATGACAGCTATCATCCAAAAATATACTGAAGCAAGGCTGCCAAGAGGACTTGAAAGCCGGGCAGAATTGCAGGAAACCGATTTCAGGAGGTAGACTGGAATTGCATTTAAAGCATAGGAAAAGAGGCAGAAGGTCGACAATGATGCACTTGGCCAAAAAGGGCGTATGCGTTTTTTCCTGAATATATTCAGGAAAAAACGCATACGCCCTTTTTGGCCAACCAAGCAAGCTTGCAAAGGAAATCTGCACTACAATGAAGTCTCACTTCCCCCCCGTCAAAAGGGCCATCTGAAAAAAGTGTAAAATCCAGAAAGGCAGGACAGGCCATGGAGAACTGGGAGCCTTGTTATGCTGATGGGCGGGAAGTAAATTGCCAACAGCCACTCGGGAGAAGTGTATGGTGTTTCCTGAAACATCTAAAAAACAAAGCAACAGAGCCTAGGGCACTTCCACTTATGGTCCTGCAGCTTAGGGAATTTAAAATCAAAAAGACACAGCCACCCCAAAGTTTGGGATGGCTCTGTTTACAAGAAACTCGTTTACGGTACAAGTTCAATATCGCATAAAGCGAAAAATGGATAAAGAAGTTGTGGTACTTACGTACAATGCAATATCACTCAGCAATGACATCTATGTCATCAGGCCCATAGCAGCATAATGAGTGGATTCAGGTATGATGATTCTAACTGAAATAAGTCACACAGAAAAAGAAACATCATAAGATATCACTAATACACGGAATGTAAACTTGGCTACACAGGAACTGAATTTCAAAACAGAACATGGTCCCAAATTTAGAAAATCAACTTATGCTTGCTTAAGGGGAAAGGTGAGTTGGGGTGCTGCATAAAACCAGAGATTGAAATGAGCACAGATAAAGTTCCTTAAGCCAAATATGGAATAGACAAGAGCTACTCCTTGCTCAACGAAATGGACTCAAAACCCCATATTAAACGCCTAATAATGTACCTGACTAGTAAGTATCTTAAAACCTATGGATTGCTATGTCTCTGAAAGTGAATCAATCGTGAGTACAGGGGCAAAAACGCAGCAGTGATAGGATTGGAGAGTTTTGGTGAGCAAATGAAGACCCTTTGAAGTCATATTGCATGGTACCCATTCCACGGGTCTCAACTCTCCAGGTTTAAGGGATTCTTCCTTCAGCTAAAACATGCATGTGGAACCCAGAGTATGATCAACCGTGTGATCGGGAGACGTGTTGAAATATGTCTCAGTTCTCGTCCCCTGGTACTCGGGTGCAACATTCCAGATGCTTTACTAACACTCTCCCGACTTGGAGAGTCAGTGCCTTTAACCTCCTGTTTGGCCCAGTTTGCAAATTCCGCGGAAGATGAACAGGAATAGGGAGAACCAATGAGAGACTAGCTGGAGGTGTCTGGACGGGAAAATTTAACTCTCATTTCCCACCAGGAAGAGGAATTAACCAAAGGCTCAGCGTGCCATGCCGGAACCAGATTAGGGCCTGAAGCAATCCTGCGGTGTTGCGGCCAGCTCACAAGAAAGCGAGTTGAAGAAAGGAGCTCAGGGGCACTGTAATTCACAAACCTGCAGAGTTATAAATGACAGCTATCATCCAAAAATATACTGAAGTAAGGCTGCCAAGAGGACTTGAAAGCCGGGCAGAATTGCAGGAAACCGATTTCAGGAGGTAGACTGGAATTGCATTTAAAGCATAGGAAAAGAGGCAGAAGGTCGACAATGATGCACTTGGCCAAACAGGGCGTATGCGTTTTTTCCCGAATATATTCAGGAAAAAACGCATACGCCCTTTTTGGCCAACCAAGCAAGCTTGCAAAGGAAATCTGCACTACAATGAAGTCTCACTTCCCCCCCCCGTCAAAAGGGCCATCTGAAAAAAGTGTAAAATCCAGAAAGGCAGGACAGGCCATGGAGAACTGGGAGCCTTGTTATGCTGATGGGCGGGATGTAAATTGCCAACAGCCACTCGGGAGAAGTGTATGGTGTTTCCTGAAACATCTAAAAAACAAAGCAACAGAGCCTAGGGCACTTCCACTTATGGTCCTGCAGCTTAGGGAAATTAAAATCAAAAAGACACAGCCACCCCAAAGTTTGGGATGGCTCTGTTTACAAGAAACTCGTTTACGGTACAAGTTCAATATCGCATAAAGCGAAAAATGGATAAAGAAGTTGTGGTACTTACGTACAATGCAATATCACTCAGCAATGACATCTATGTCATCAGGCCCATAGCAGCATAATGAGTGGATTCAGGTATGATGATTCTAACTGAAATAAGTCACACAGAAAAAGAAACATCATAAGATATCACTAATACACGGAATGTAAACTTGGCTACACAGGAACTGAATTTCAAAACAGAACATGGTCCCAAATTTAGAAAACCAACTTATGCTTGCTTAAGGGGAAAGGTGAGTTGGGGTGCTGCATAAAACCAGAGATTGAAATGAGCACAGATAAAGTTCCTTAAGCCAAATATGGAATAGACAAGAGCTACTCCTTGCTCAACGAAATGGACTCAAAACCCCATATTAAACGCCTAATAATGTACCTGACTAGTAAGTATCTTAAAACCTATGGATTGCTATGTCTCTGAAAGTGAATCAATCGTGAGTACAGGGGCAAAAACGCAGCAGTGATAGGATTGGAGAGTTTTGGTGAGCAAATGAAGACCCTTTGAAGTCATATTGCATGGTACCCATTCCACGGGTCTCAACTCTCCAGGTTTAAGGGATTCTTCCTTCAGCTAAAACATGCATGTGGAACCCAGAGTATGATCAACCGTGTGATCGGGAGACGTGTTGAAATATGTCTCAGTTCTCGTCCCCTGGTACTCGGGTGCAACATTCCAGATGCTTTACTAACACTCTCCCGACTTGGAGAGTCAGTGCCTTTAACCTCCTGTTTGGCCCAGTTTGCAAATTCCGCGGAAGATGAACAGGAATAGGGAGAACCAATGAGAGACTAGCTGGAGGTGTCTGGACGGGAAAATTTAACTCTCATTTCCCACCAGGAAGAGGAATAAACCAAAGGCTCAGCGTGCCATGCGGGAACCAGATTAGGGCCTGAAGCAATCCTGCGGTGTTGCGGCCAGCTCACAAGAAAGCGAGTTGAAGAAAGGAGCTCAGGGGCACTGTAATTCACAAACCTGCAGAGTTATAAATGACAGCTATCATCCAAAAATATACTGAAGCAAGGCTGCCAAGAGGACTTGAAAGCCGGGCAGAATTGCAGGAAACCGATTTCAGGAGGTAGACTGGAATTGCATTTAAAGCATAGGAAAAGAGGCAGAAGGTCGACAATGATGCACTTGGCCAAAAAGGGCGTATGCGTTTTTTCCTGAATATATTCAGGAAAAAACGCATACGCCCTTTTTGGCCAACCAAGCAAGCTTGCAAAGGAAATCTGCACTACAATGAAGTCTCACTTCCCCCCCGTCAAAAGGGCCATCTGAAAAAAGTGTAAAATCCAGAAAGGCAGGACAGGCCATGGAGAACTGGGAGCCTTGTTATGCTGATGGGCGGGAAGTAAATTGCCAACAGCCACTCGGGAGAAGTGTATGGTGTTTCCTGAAACATCTAAAAAACAAAGCAACAGAGCCTAGGGCACTTCCACTTATGGTCCTGCAGCTTAGGGAATTTAAAATCAAAAAGACACAGCCACCCCAAAGTTTGGGATGGCTCTGTTTACAAGAAACTCGTTTACGGTACAAGTTCAATATCGCATAAAGCGAAAAATGGATAAAGAAGTTGTGGTACTTACGTACAATGCAATATCACTCAGCAATGACATCTATGTCATCAGGCCCATAGCAGCATAATGAGTGGATTCAGGTATGATGATTCTAACTGAAATAAGTCACACAGAAAAAGAAACATCATAAGATATCACTAATACACGGAATGTAAACTTGGCTACACAGGAACTGAATTTCAAAACAGAACATGGTCCCAAATTTAGAAAACCAACTTATGCTTGCTTAAGGGGAAAGGTGAGTTGGGGTGCTGCATAAAACCAGAGATTGAAATGAGCACAGATAAAGTTCCTTAAGCCAAATATGTAATAGACAAGAGCTACTCCTTGCTCAACGAAATGGACTCAAAACCCCATATTAAACGCCTAATAATGTACCTGACTAGTAAGTATCTTAAAACCTATGGATTGCTATGTCTCTGAAAGTGAATCAATCGTGAGTACAGGGGCAAAAACGCAGCAGTGATAGGATTGGAGAGTTTTGGTGAGCAAATGAAGACCCTTTGAAGTCATATTGCATGGTACCCATTCCACGGGTCTCAACTCTCCAGGTTTAAGGGATTCTTCCTTCAGCTAAAACATGCATGTGGAACCCAGAGTATGATCAACCGTGTGATCGGGAGACGTGTTGAAATATGTCTCAGTTCTCGTCCCCTGGTACTCGGGTGCAACATTCCAGATGCTTTACTAACACTCTCCCGACTTGGAGAGTCAGTGCCTTTAACCTCCTGTTTGGCCCAGTTTGCAAATTCCGCGGAAGATGAACAGGAATAGGGAGAACCAATGAGAGACTAGCTGGAGGTGTCTGGACGGGAAAATTTAACTCTCATTTCCCACCAGGAAGAGGAATTAACCAAAGGCTCAGCGTGCCATGCCGGAACCAGATTAGGGCCTGAAGCAATCCTGCGGTGTTGCGGCCAGCTCACAAGAAAGCGAGTTGAAGAAAGGAGCTCAGGGGCACTGTAATTCACAAACCTGCAGAGTTATAAATGACAGCTATCATCCAAAAATATACTGAAGTAAGGCTGCCAAGAGGACTTGAAAGCCGGGCAGAATTGCAGGAAACCGATTTCAGGAGGTAGACTGGAATTGCATTTAAAGCATAGGAAAAGAGGCAGAAGGTCGACAATGATGCACTTGGCCAAACAGGGCGTATGCGTTTTTTCCCGAATATATTCAGGAAAAAACGCATACGCCCTTTTTGGCCAACCAAGCAAGCTTGCAAAGGAAATCTGCACTACAATGAAGTCTCACTTCCCCCCCCCCCCGTCAAAAGGGCCATCTGAAAAAAGTGTAAAATCCAGAAAGGCAGGACAGGCCATGGAGAACTGGGAGCCTTGTTATGCTGATGGGCGGGATGTAAATTGCCAACAGCCACTCGGGAGAAGTGTATGGTGTTTCCTGAAACATCTAAAAAACAAAGCAACAGAGCCTAGGGCACTTCCACTTATGGTCCTGCAGCTTAGGGAAATTAAAATCAAAAAGACACAGCCACCCCAAAGTTTGGGATGGCTCTGTTTACAAGAAACTCGTTTACGGTACAAGTTCAATATCGCATAAAGCGAAAAATGGATAAAGAAGTTGTGGTACTTACGTACAATGCAATATCACTCAGCAATGACATCTATGTCATCAGGCCCATAGCAGCATAATGAGTGGATTCAGGTATGATGATTCTAACTGAAATAAGTCACACAGAAAAAGAAACATCATAAGATATCACTAATACACGGAATGTAAACTTGGCTACACAGGAACTGAATTTCAAAACAGAACATGGTCCCAAATTTAGAAAACCAACTTATGCTTGCTTAAGGGGAAAGGTGAGTTGGGGTGCTGCATAAAACCAGAGATTGAAATGAGCACAGATAAAGTTCCTTAAGCCAAATATGTAATAGACAAGAGCTACTCCTTGCTCAACGAAATGGACTCAAAACCCCATATTAAACGCCTAATAATGTACCTGACTAGTAAGTATCTTAAAACCTATGGATTGCTATGTCTCTGAAAGTGAATCAATCGTGAGTACAGGGGCAAAAACGCAGCAGTGATAGGATTGGAGAGTTTTGGTGAGCAAATGAAGACCCTTTGAAGTCATATTGCATGGTACCCATTCCACGGGTCTCAACTCTCCAGGTTTAAGGGATTCTTCCTTCAGCTAAAACATGCATGTGGAACCCAGAGTATGATCAACCGTGTGATTGGGAGACGTGTTGAAATATGTCTCAGTTCTCGTCCCCTGGTACTCGGGTGCAACATTCCAGATGCTTTACTAACACTCTCCCGACTTGGAGAGTCAGTGCCTTTAACCTCCTGTTTGGCCCAGTTTGCAAATTCCGCGGAAGATGAACAGGAATAGGGAGAACCAATGAGAGACTAGCTGGAGGTGTCTGGACGGGAAAATTTAACTCTCATTTCCCACCAGGAATAGGAATTAACCAAAGGCTCAGCGTGCCATGCGGGAACCAGATTAGGGCCTGAAGCAATCCTGCGGTGTTGCGGCCAGCTCACAAGAAAGCGAGTTGAAGAAAGGAGCTCAGGGGCACTGTAATTCACAAACCTGCAGAGTTATAAATGACAGCTATCATCCAAAAATATACTGAAGCAAGGCTGCCAAGAGGACTTGAAAGCCGGGCAGAATTGCAGGAAACCGATTTCAGGAGGTAGACTGGAATTGCATTTAAAGCATAGGAAAAGAGGCAGAAGGTCGACAATGATGCACTTGGCCAAAAAGGGCGTATGCGTTTTTTCCTGAATATATTCAGGAAAAAACGCATACGCCCTTTTTGGCCAACCAAGCAAGCTTGCAAAGGAAATCTGCACTACAATGAAGTCTCACTTCCCCCCCGTCAAAAGGGCCATCTGAAAAAAGTGTAAAATCCAGAAAGGCAGGACAGGCCATGGAGAACTGGGAGCCTTGTTATGCTGATGGGCGGGAAGTAAATTGCCAACAGCCACTCGGGAGAAGTGTATGGTGTTTCCTGAAACATCTAAAAAACAAAGCAACAGAGCCTAGGGCACTTCCACTTATGGTCCTGCAGCTTAGGGAATTTAAAATCAAAAAGACACAGCCACCCCAAAGTTTGGGATGGCTCTGTTTACAAGAAACTCGTTTACGGTACAAGTTCAATATCGCATAAAGCGAAAAATGGATAAAGAAGTTGTGGTACTTACGTACAATGCAATATCACTCAGCAATGACATCTATGTCATCAGGCCCATAGCAGCATAATGAGTGGATTCAGGTATGATGATTCTAACTGAAATAAGTCACACAGAAAAAGAAACATCATAAGATATCACTAATACACGGAATGTAAACTTGGCTACACAGGAACTGAATTTCAAAACAGAACATGGTCCCAAATTTAGAAAACCAACTTATGCTTGCTTAAGGGGAAAGGTGAGTTGGGGTGCTGCATAAAACCAGAGATTGAAATGAGCACAGATAAAGTTCCTTAAGCCAAATATGTAATAGACAAGAGCTACTCCTTGCTCAACGAAATGGACTCAAAACCCCATATTAAACGCCTAATAATGTACCTGACTAGTAAGTATCTTAAAACCTATGGATTGCTATGTCTCTGAAAGTGAATCAATCGTGAGTACAGGGGCAAAAACGCAGCAGTGATAGGATTGGAGAGTTTGGGTGAGCAAATGAAGACCCTTTGAAGTCATATTGCATGGTACCCATTCCACGGGTCTCAACTCTCCAGGTTTAAGGGATTCTTCCTTCAGCTAAAACATGCATGTGGAACCCAGAGTATGATCAACCATGTGATCGGGAGACGTGTTGAAATATATCTCAGTTCTCGTCCCCTGGTACTCGGGTACAACATTCCAGATGCTTTACTAACACTCTCCCGACTTGGAGAGTCAGTGCCTTTAACCTCCTGTTTGGCCCAGTTTGCAAATTCCGCGGAAGATGAACAGGAATAGGGAGAACCAATGAGAGACTAGCTGGAGGTGTCTGGACGGGAAAATTTAACTCTCATTTCCCACCAGGAAGAGGAATTAACCAAAGGCTCAGCGTGCCATGCCGGAACCAGATTAGGGCCTGAAGCAATCCTACGGTGTTGCGGCCAGCTCACAAGAAAGCGAGTTGAAGAAAGGAGCTCAGGGGCACTGTAATTCACAAACCTGCAGAGTTATAAATGACAGCTATCATCCAAAAATATACTGAAGTAAGGCTGCCAAGAGGACTTGAAAGCCGGGCAGAATTGCAGGAAACCGATTTCAGGAGGTAGACTGGAATTGCATTTAAAGCATAGGAAAAGAGGCAGAAGGTCGACAATGATGCACTTGGCCAAAAAGGGCGTATGCGTTTTTTCCTGAATATATTCAGGAAAAAACGCATACGCCCTTTTTGGCCAACCAAGCAAGCTTGCAAAGGAAATCTGCACTACAATGAAGTCTCACTTCCCCCCCGTCAAAAGGGACATCTGAAAAAAGTGTAAAATCCAGAAAGGCAGGACAGGCCATGGAGAACTGGGAGCCTTGTTATGCTGATGGGCGGGATGTAAATTGCCAACAGCCACTCGGGAGAAGTGTATGGTGTTTCCTGAAACATCTAAAAAACAAAGCAACAGAGCCTAGGGCACTTCCACTTATGGTCCTATAGCTTAGGGAAATTAAAATCAAAAAGACACAGCCACCCCAAAGTTTGGGATGGCTCTGTTTACAAGAAACTCGTTTACGGTACAAGTTCAATATCGCATAAAGCGAAAAATGGATAAAGAAGTTGTGGTACTTACGTACAATGCAATATCACTCAGCAATGACATCTATGTCATCAGGCCCATAGCAGCATAATGAGTGGATTCAGGTATGATGATTCTAACTGAAATAAGTCACACAGAAAAAGAAACATCATAAGATATCACTAATACACGGAATGTAAACTTGGCTACACAGGAACTGAATTTCAAAACAGAACATGGTCCCAAATTTAGAAAATCAACTTATGCTTGCTTAAGGGGAAAGGTGAGTTGGGGTGCTGCATAAAACCAGAGATTGAAATGAGCACAGATAAAGTTCCTTAAGCCAAATATGGAATAGACAAGAGCTACTCCTTGCTCAACGAAATGGACTCAAAACCCCATATTAAACGCCTAATAATGTACCTGACTAGTAAGTATCTTAAAACCTATGGATTGCTATGTCTCTGAAAGTGAATCAATCGTGAGTACAGGGGCAAAAACGCAGCAGTGATAGGATTGGAGAGTTTTGGTGAGCAAATGAAGACCCTTTGAAGTCATATTGCATGGTACCCATTCCACGGGTCTCAACTCTCCAGGTTTAAGGGATTCTTCCTTCAGCTAAAACATGCATGTGGAACCCAGAGTATGATCAACCGTGTGATCGGGAGACGTGTTGAAATATGTCTCAGTTCTCGTCCCCTGGTACTCGGGTGCAACATTCCAGATGCTTTACTAACACTCTCCCGACTTGGAGAGTCAGTGCCTTTAACCTCCTGTTTGGCCCAGTTTGCAAATTCCGCGGAAGATGAACAGGAATAGGGAGAACCAATGAGAGACTAGCTGGAGGTGTCTGGACGGGAAAATTTAACTCTCATTTCCCACCAGGAAGAGGAATTAACCAAAGGCTCAGCGTGCCATGCCGGAACCAGATTAGGGCCTGAAGCAATCCTGCGGTGTTGCGGCCAGCTCACAAGAAAGCGAGTTGAAGAAAGGAGCTCAGGGGCACTGTAATTCACAAACCTGCAGAGTTATAAATGACAGCTATCATCCAAAAATATACTGAAGTAAGGCTGCCAAGAGGACTTGAAAGCCGGGCAGAATTGCAGGAAACCGATTTCAGGAGGTAGACTGGAATTGCATTTAAAGCATAGGAAAAGAGGCAGAAGGTCGACAATGATGCACTTGGCCAAAAAGGGTGTATGCGTTTTTTCCTGAATATATTCAGGAAAAAACGCATACGCCCTTTTTGGCCAACCAAGCAAGCTTGCAAAGGAAATCTGCACTACAATGAAGTCTCACTCCCCCCACCCGTCAAAAGGGCCATCTGAAAAAAGTGTAAAATCCAGAAAGGCAGGACAGGCCATGGAGAACTGGGAGCCTTGTTATGCTGATGGGCGGGATGTAAATTGCCAACAGCCACTCGGGAGAAGTGTATGGTGTTTCCTGAAACATCTAAAAAACAAAGCAACAGAGCCTAGGGCACTTCCACTTATGGTCCTATAGCTTAGGGAAATTAAAATCAAAAAGACACAGCCACCCCAAAGTTTGGGATGGCTCTGTTTACAAGAAACTCGTTTACGGTACAAGTTCAATATCGCATAAAGCGAAAAATGGATAAAGAAGTTGTGGTACTTACGTACAATGCAATATCACTCAGCAATGACATCTATGTCATCAGGCCCATAGCAGCATAATGAGTGGATTCAGGTATGATGATTCTAACTGAAATAAGTCACACAGAAAAAGAAACATCATAAGATATCACTAATACACGGAATGTAAACTTGGCTACACAGGAACTGAATTTCAAAACAGAACATGGTCCCAAATTTAGAAAATCAACTTATGCTTGCTTAAGGGGAAAGGTGAGTTGGGGTGCTGCATAAAACCAGAGATTGAAATGAGCACAGATAAAGTTCCTTAAGCCAAATATGGAATAGACAAGAGCTACTCCTTGCTCAACGAAATGGACTCAAAACCCCATATTAAACGCCTAATAATGTACCTGACTAGTAAGTATCTTAAAACCTATGGATTGCTATGTCTCTGAAAGTGAATCAATCGTGAGTACAGGGGCAAAAACGCAGCAGTGATAGGATTGGAGAGTTTTGGTGAGCAAATGAAGACCCTTTGAAGTCATATTGCATGGTACCCATTCCACGGGTCTCAACTCTCCAGGTTTAAGGGATTCTTCCTTCAGCTAAAACATGCATGTGGAACCCAGAGTATGATCAACCGTGTGATCGGGAGACGTGTTGAAATATGTCTCAGTTCTCGTCCCCTGGTACTCGGGTGCAACATTCCAGATGCTTTACTAACACTCTCCCGACTTGGAGAGTCAGTGCCTTTAACCTCCTGTTTGGCCCAGTTTGCAAATTCCGCGGAAGATGAACAGGAATAGGGAGAACCAATGAGAGACTAGCTGGAGGTGTCTGGACGGGAAAATTTAACTCTCATTTCCCACCAGGAAGAGGAATTAACCAAAGGCTCAGCGTGCCATGCCGGAACCAGATTAGGGCCTGAAGCAATCCTGCGGTGTTGCGGCCAGCTCACAAGAAAGCGAGTTGAAGAAAGGAGCTCAGGGGCACTGTAATTCACAAACCTGCAGAGTTATAAATGACAGCTATCATCCAAAAATATACTGAAGTAAGGCTGCCAAGAGGACTTGAAAGCCGGGCAGAATTGCAGGAAACCGATTTCAGGAGGTAGACTGGAATTGCATTTAAAGCATAGGAAAAGAGGCAGAAGGTCGACAATGATGCACTTGGCCAAAAAGGGCGTATGCGTTTTTTCCTGAATATATTCAGGAAAAAACGCATACGCCCTTTTTGGCCAACCAAGCAAGCTTGCAAAGGAAATCTGCACTACAATGAAGTCTCACTCCCCCCACCCGTCAAAAGGGCCATCTGAAAAAAGTGTAAAATCCAGAAAGGCAGGACAGGCCATGGAGAACTGGGAGCCTTGTTATGCTGATGGGCGGGATGTAAATTGCCAACAGCCACTCGGGAGAAGTGTATGGTGTTTCCTGAAACATCTAAAAAACAAAGCAACAGAGCCTAGGGCACTTCCACTTATGGTCCTATAGCTTAGGGAAATTAAAATCAAAAAGACACAGCCACCCCAAAGTTTGGGATGGCTCTGTTTACAAGAAACGCGTTTACGGTACAAGTTCAATATCGCATAAAGCGAAAAATGGATAAAGAAGTTGTGGTACTTACGTACAATGCAATATCACTCAGCAATGACATCTATGTCATCAGGCCCATAGCAGCATAATGAGTGGATTCAGGTATGATGATTCTAACTGAAATAAGTCACACAGAAAAAGAAACATCATAAGATATCACTAATACACGGAATGTAAACTTGGCTACACAGGAACTGAATTTCAAAACAGAACATGGTCCCAAATTTAGAAAACCAACTTATGCTTGCTTAAGGGGAAAGGTGAGTTGGGGTGCTGCATAAAACCAGAGATTGAAATGAGCACAGATAAAGTTCCTTAAGCCAAATATGTAATAGACAAGAGCTACTCCTTGCTCAACGAAATGGACTCAAAACCCCATATTAAACGCCTAATAATGTACCTGACTAGTAAGTATCTTAAAACCTATGGATTGCTATGTCTCTGAAAGTGAATCAATCGTGAGTACAGGGGCAAAAACGCAGCAGTGATAGGATTGGAGAGTTTTGGTGAGCAAATGAAGACCCTTTGAAGTCATATTGCATGGTACCCATTCCACGGGTCTCAACTCTCCAGGTTTAAGGGATTCTTCCTTCAGCTAAAACATGCATGTGGAACCCAGAGTATGATCAACCGTGTGATCGGGAGACGTGTTGAAATATGTCTCAGTTCTCGTCCCCTGGTACTCGGGTGCAACATTCCAGATGCTTTACTAACACTCTCCCGACTTGGAGAGTCAGTGCCTTTAACCTCCTGTTTGGCCCAGTTTGCAAATTCCGCGGAAGATGAACAGGAATAGGGAGAACCAATGAGAGACTAGCTGGAGGTGTCTGGACGGGAAAATTTAACTCTCATTTCCCACCAGGAAGAGGAATTAACCAAAGGCTCAGCGTGTCATGCCGGAACCAGATTAGGGCCTGAAGCAATCCTGCGGTGTTGCGGCCAGCTCACAAGAAAGCGAGTTGAAGAAAGGAGCTCAGGGGCACTGTAATTCACAAACCTGCAGAGTTATAAATGACAGCTATCATCCAAAAATATACTGAAGTAAGGCTGCCAAGAGGACTTGAAAGCCGGGCAGAATTGCAGGAAACCGATTTCAGGAGGTAGACTGGAATTGCATTTAAAGCATAGGAAAAGAGGCAGAAGGTCGACAATGATGCACTTGGCCAAAAAGGGCGTATGCGTTTTTTCCTGAATATATTCAGGAAAAAACGCATACGCCCTTTTTGGCCAACCAAGCAAGCTTGCAAAGGAAATCTGCACTACAATGAAGTCTCACTTCCCCCCCGTCAAAAGGGCCATCTGAAAAAAGTGTAAAATCCAGAAAGGCAGGACAGGCCATGGAGAACTGGGAGCCTTGTTATGCTGATGGGCGGGATGTAAATTGCCAACAGCCACTCGGGAGAAGTGTATGGTGTTTCCTGAAACATCTAAAAAACAAAGCAACAGAGCCTAGGGCACTTCCACTTATGGTCCTATAGCTTAGGGAAATTAAAATCAAAAAGACACAGCCACCCCAAAGTTTGGGATGGCTCTGTTTACAAGAAACTCGTTTACGGTACAAGTTCAATATCGCATAAAGCGAAAAATGGATAAAGAAGTTGTGGTACTTACGTACAATGCAATATCACTCAGCAATGACATCTATGTCATCAGGCCCATAGCAGCATAATGAGTGGATTCAGGTATGATGATTCTAACTGAAATAAGTCACACAGAAAAAGAAACATCATAAGATATCACTAATACACGGAATGTAAACTTGGCTACACAGGAACTGAATTTCAAAACAGAACATGGTCCCAAATTTAGAAAACCAACTTATGCTTGCTTAAGGGGAAAGGTGAGTTGGGGTGCTGCATAAAACCAGAGATTGAAATGAGCACAGATAAAGTTCCTTAAGCCAAATATGTAATAGACAAGAGCTACTCCTTGCTCAACGAAATGGACTCAAAACCCCATATTAAACGCCTAATAATGTACCTGACTAGTAAGTATCTTAAAACCTATGGATTGCTATGTCTCTGAAAGTGAATCAATCGTGAGTACAGGGGCAAAAACGCAGCAGTGATAGGATTGGAGAGTTTTGGTGAGCAAATGAAGACCCTTTGAAGTCATATTGCATGGTACCCATTCCACAGGTCTCAACTCTCCAGGTTTAAGGGATTCTTCCTTCAGCTAAAACATGCATGTGGAACCCAGAGTATGATCAACCGTGTGATCGGGAGACGTGTTGAAATATGTCTCAGTTCTTGTCCCCTGGTACTCGGGTACAACATTCCAGATGCTTTACTAACACTCTCCCGACTTGGAGAGTCAGTGCCTTTAACCTCCTGTTTGGCCCAGTTTGCAAATTCCGCGGAAGATGAACAGGAATAGGGAGAACCAATGAGAGACTAGCTGGAGGTGTCTGGACGGGAAAATTTAACTCTCATTTCCCACCAGGAAGAGGAATTAACCAAAGGCTCAGCGTGCCATGCCGGAACCAGATTAGGGCCTCAAGCAATCCTGCGGTGTTGCGGCCAGCTCACAAGAAAGCGAGTTGAAGAAAGGAGCTCAGGGGCACTGTAATTCACAAACCTGCAGAGTTATAAATGACAGCTATCATCCAAAAATATACTGAAGTAAGGCTGCCAAGAGGACTTGAAAGCCGGGCAGAATTGCAGGAAACCGATTTCAGGAGGTAGACTGGAATTGCATTTAAAGCATAGGAAAAGAGGCAGAAGGTCGACAATGATGCACTTGGCCAAAAAGGGCGTATGCGTTTTTTCCTGAATATATTCAGGAAAAAACGCATACGCCCTTTTTGGCCAACCAAGCAAGCTTGCAAAGGAAATCTGCACTACAATGAAGTCTCACTCCCCCCACCCGTCAAAAGGGCCATCTGAAAAAAGTGTAAAATCCAGAAAGGCAGGACAGGCCATGGAGAACTGGGAGCCTTGTTATGCTGATGGGCGGGATGTAAATTGCCAACAGCCACTCGGGAGAAGTGTATGGTGTTTCCTGAAACATCTAAAAAACAAAGCAACAGAGCCTAGGGCACTTCCACTTATGGTCCTATAGCTTAGGGAAATTAAAATCAAAAAGACACAGCCACCCCAAAGTTTGGGATGGCTCTGTTTACAAGAAACTCGTTTACGGTACAAGTTCAATATCGCATAAAGCGAAAAATGGATAAAGAAGTTGTGGTACTTACGTACAATGCAATATCACTCAGCAATGACATCTATGTCATCAGGCCCATAGCAGCATAATGAGTGGATTCAGGTATGATGATTCTAACTGAAATAAGTCACACAGAAAAAGAAACATCATAAGATATCACTAATACACGGAATGTAAACTTGGCTACACAGGAACTGAATTTCAAAACAGAACATGGTCCCAAATTTAGAAAACCAACTTATGCTTGCTTAAGGGGAAAGGTGAGTTGGGGTGCTGCATAAAACCAGAGATTGAAATGAGCACAGATAAAGTTCCTTAAGCCAAATATGTAATAGACAAGAGCTACTCCTTGCTCAACGAAATGGACTCAAAACCCCATATTAAACGCCTAATAATGTACCTGACTAGTAAGTATCTTAAAACCTATGGATTGCTATGTCTCTGAAAGTGAATCAATCGTGAGTACAGGGGCAAAAACGCAGCAGTGATAGGATTGGAGAGTTTTGGTGAGCAAATGAAGACCCTTTGAAGTCATATTGCATGGTACCCATTCCACGGGTCTCAACTCTCCAGGTTTAAGGGATTCTTCCTTCAGCTAAAACATGCATGTGGAACCCAGAGTATGATCAACCGTGTGATCGGGAGACGTGTTGAAATATGTCTCAGTTCTCGTCCCCTGGTACTCGGGTGCAACATTCCAGATGCTTTACTAACACTCTCCCGACTTGGAGAGTCAGTGCCTTTAACCTCCTGTTTGGCCCAGTTTGCAAATTCCGCGGAAGATGAACAGGAATAGGGAGAACCAATGAGAGACTAGCTGGAGGTGTCTGGACGGGAAAATTTAACTCTCATTTCCCACCAGGAAGAGGAATTAACCAAAGGCTCAGCGTGCCATGCCGGAACCAGATTAGGGCCTGAAGCAATCCTGCGGTGTTGCGGCCAGCTCACAAGAAAGCGAGTTGAAGAAAGGAGCTCAGGGGCACTGTAATTCACAAACCTGCAGAGTTATAAATGACAGCTATCATCCAAAAATATACTGAAGTAAGGCTGCCAAGAGGACTTGAAAGCCGGGCAGAATTGCAGGAAACCGATTTCAGGAGGTAGACTGGAATTGCATTTAAAGCATAGGAAAAGAGGCAGAAGGTCGACAATGATGCACTTGGCCAAAAAGGGCGTATGCATTTTTTCCTGAATATATTCAGGAAAAAACGCATACGCCCTTTTTGGCCAACCAAGCAAGCTTGCAAAGGAAATCTGCACTACAATGAAGTCTCACTCCCCCCACCCGTCAAAAGGGCCATCTGAAAAAAGTGTAAAATCCAGAAAGGCAGGACAGGCCATGGAGAACTGGGAGCCTTGTTATGCTGATGGGCGGGATGTAAATTGCCAACAGCCACTCGGGAGAAGTGTATGGTGTTTCCTGAAACATCTAAAAAACAAAGCAACAGAGCCTAGGGCACTTCCACTTATGGTCCTGCAGCTTAGGGAAATTAAAATCAAAAAGACACAGCCACCCCAAAGTTTGGGATGGCTCTGTTTACAAGAAACTCGTTTACGGTACAAGTTCAATATCGCATAAAGTGAAAAATGGATAAAGAAGTTGTGGTACTTACGTACAATGCAATATCACTCAGCAATGACATCTATGTCATCAGGCCCATAGCAGCATAATGAGTGGATTCAGGTATGATGATTCTAACTGAAATAAGTCACACAGAAAAAGAAACATCATAAGATATCACTAATACACGGAATGTAAACTTGGCTACACAGGAACTGAATTTCAAAACAGAACATGGTCCCAAATTTAGAAAACCAACTTATGCTTGCTTAAGGGGAAAGGTGAGTTGGGGTGCTGCATAAAACCAGAGATTGAAATGAGCACAGATAAAGTTCCTTAAGCCAAATATGTAATAGACAAGAGCTACTCCTTGCTCAACGAAATGGACTCAAAACCCCATATTAAACGCCTAATAATGTACCTGACTAGTAAGTATCTTAAAACCTATGGATTGCTATGTCTCTGAAAGTGAATCAATCGTGAGTACAGGGGCAAAAACGCAGCAGTGATAGGATTGGAGAGTTTTGGTGAGCAAATGAAGACCCTTTGAAGTCATATTGCATGGTACCCATTCCACGGGTCTCAACTCTCCAGGTTTAAGGGATTCTTCCTTCAGCTAAAACATGCATGTGGAACCCAGAGTATGATCAACCGTGTGATCGGGAGACGTGTTTAAATATGTCTCAGTTCTCGTCCCCTGGTACTCGGGTGCAACATTCCAGATGCTTTACTAACACTCTCCCGACTTGGAGAGTCAGTGCCTTTAACCTCCTGTTTGGCCCAGTTTGCAAATTCCGCGGAAGATGAACAGGAATAGGGAGAACCAATGAGAGACTAGCTGGAGGTGTCTGGACGGGAAAATTTAACTCTCATTTCCCACCAGGAAGAGGAATTAACCAACGGCTCAGCATGCCATGCCGGAACCAGATTAGGGCCTGAAGCAATCCTGCGGTGTTGCGGCCAGCTCACAAGAAAGCGAGTTGAAGAAAGGAGCTCAGGGGCACTGTAATTCACAAACCTGCAGAGTTATAAATGACAGCTATCATCCAAAAATATACTGAAGCAAGGCTGCCAAGAGGACTTGAAAGCCGGGCAGAATTGCAGGAAACCGATTTCAGGAGGTAGACTGGAATTGCATTTAAAGCATAGGAAAAGAGGCAGAAGGTCGACAATGATGCACTTGGCCAAAAAGGGCGTATGCGTTTTTTCCTGAATATATTCAGGAAAAAACGCATACGCCCTTTTTGGCCAACCAAGCAAGCTTGCAAAGGAAATCTGCACTACAATGAAGTCTCACTCCCCCCCCGTCAAAAGGGCCATCTGAAAAAAGTGTAAAATCCAGAAAGGCAGGACAGGCCATGGAGAACTGGGAGCCTTGTTATGCTGATGGGCGGGATGTAAATTGCCAACAGCCACTTGGGAGACGTGTATGGTGTTTCCTGAAACATCTAAAAAACAAAGCAACAGAGCCTAGGGCACTTCCACTTATGGTCCTATAGCTTAGGGAAATTAAAATCAAAAAGACACAGCCACCCCAAAGTTTGGGATGGCTCTGTTTACAAGAAACTCGTTTACGGTACAAGTTCAATATCGCATAAAGCGAAAAATGGATAAAGAAGTTGTGGTACTTACGTACAATGCAATATCACTCAGCAATGACATCTATGTCATCAGGCCCATAGCAGCATAATGAGTGGATTCAGGTATGATGATTCTAACTGAAATAAGTCACACAGAAAAAGAAACATCATAAGATATCACTAATACACGGAATGTAAACTTGGCTACACAGGAACTGAATTTCAAAACAGAACATGGTCCCAAATTTAGAAAACCAACTTATGCTTGCTTAAGGGGAAAGGTGAGTTGGGGTGCTGCATAAAACCAGAGATTGAAATGAGCACAGATAAAGTTCCTTAAGCCAAATATGTAATAGACAAGAGCTACTCCTTGCTCAATGAAATGGACTCAAAACCCCATATTAAACGCCTAATAATGTACCTGACTAGTAAGTATCTTAAAACCTATGGATTGCTATGTCTCTGAAAGTGAATCAATCGTGAGTACAGGGGCAAAAACGCAGCAGTGATAGGATTGGAGAGTTTTGGTGAGCAAATGAAGACCCTTTGAAGTCATATTGCATGGTACCCATTCCACGGGTCTCAACTCTCCAGGTTTAAGGGATTCTTCCTTCAGCTAAAACATGCATGTGGAACCCAGAGTATGATCAACCGTGTGATCGGGAGACGTGTTGAAATATGTCTCAGTTCTTGTCCCCTGGTACTCGGGTGCAACATTCCAGATGCTTTACTAACACTCTCCCGACTTGGAGAGTCAGTGCCTTTAACCTCCTGTTTGGCCCAGTTTGCAAATTCCGCGGAAGATGAACAGGAATAGGGAGAACCAATGAGAGACTAGCTGGAGGTGTCTGGACGGGAAAATTTAACTCTCATTTCCCACCAGGAAGAGGAATTAACCAAAGGCTCAGCGTGCCATGCCGGAACCAGACTAGGGCCTGAAGCAATCCTGCGGTGTTGCGGCCAGCTCACAAGAAAGCGAGTTGAAGAAAGGAGCTCAGGGGCACTGTAATTCACAAACCTGCAGAGTTATAAATGACAGCTATCATCCAAAAATATACTGAAGTAAGGCTGCCAAGAGGACTTGAAAGCCGGGCAGAATTGCAGGAAACCGATTTCAGGAGGTAGACTGGAATTGCATTTAAAGCATAGGAAAAGAGGCAGAAGGTCGACAATGATGCACTTGGCCAAAAAGGGCGTATGCGTTTTTTCCTGAATATATTCAGGAAAAAACGCATACGCCCTTTTTGGCCAACCAAGCAAGCTTGCAAAGGAAATCTGCACTACAATGAAGTCTCACTTCCCCCCCGTCAAAAGGGCCATCTGAAAAAAGTGTAAAATCCAGAAAGGCAGGACAGGCCATGGAGAACTGGGAGCCTTGTTATGCTGATGGGCGGGATGTAAATTGCCAACAGCCACTCGGGAGAAGTGTATGGTGTTTCCTGAAACATCTAAAAAACAAAGCAACAGAGCCTAGGGCACTTCCACTTATGGTCCTATAGCTTAGGGAAATTAAAATCAAAAAGACACAGCCACCCCAAAGTTTGGGATGGCTCTGTTTACAAGAAACTCGTTTACGGTACAAGTTCAATATCGCATAAAGCGAAAAATGGATAAAGAAGTTGTGGTACTTACGTACAATGCAATATCACTCAGCAATGACATCTATGTCATCAGGCCCATAGCAGCATAATGAGTGGATTCAGGTATGATGATTCTAACTGAAATAAGTCACACAGAAAAAGAAACATCATAAGATATCACTAATACACGGAATGTAAACTTGGCTACACAGGAACTGAATTTCAAAACAGAACATGGTCCCAAATTTAGAAAACCAACTTATGCTTGCTTAAGGGGAAAGGTGAGTTGGGGTGCTGCATAAAACCAGAGATTGAAATGAGCACATATAAAGTTCCTTAAGCCAAATATGGAATAGACAAGAGCTACTCCTTGCTCAACGAAATGGACTCAAAACCCCATATTAAACGCCTAATAATGTACCTGACTAGTAAGTATCTTAAAACCTATGGATTGCTATGTCTCTGAAAGTGAATCAATCGTGAGTACAGGGGCAAAAACGCAGCAGTGATAGGATTGGAGAGTTTTGGTGAGCAAATGAAGACCCTTTGAAGTCATATTGCATGGTACCCATTCCACGGGTCTCAACTCTCCAGGTTTAAGGGATTCTTCCTTCAGCTAAAACATGCATGTGGAACCCAGAGTATGATCAACCGTGTGATCGGGAGACGTGTTGAAATATGTCTCAGTTCTCGTCCCCTGGTACTCGGGTGCAACATTCCAGATGCTTTACTAACACTCTCCCGACTTGGAGAGTCAGTGCCTTTAACCTCCTGTTTGGCCCAGTTTGCAAATTCCGCGGAAGATGAACAGGAATAGGGAGAACCAATGAGAGACTAGCTGGAGGTGTCTGGACGGGAAAATTTAACTCTCATTTCCCACCAGGAAGAGGAATTAACCAAAGGCTCAGCGTGCCATGCCGGAACCAGATTAGGGCCTGAAGCAATCCTGCGGTGTTGCGGCCAGCTCACAAGAAAGCGAGTTGAAGAAAGGAGCTCAGGGGCACTGTAATTCACAAACCTGCAGAGTTATAAATGACAGCTATCATCCAAAAATATACTGAAGTAAGGCTGCCAAGAGGACTTGAAAGCCGGGCAGAATTGCAGGGAACCGATTTCAGGAGGTAGACTGGAATTGCATTTAAAGCATAGGAAAAGAGGCAGAAGGTCGACAATGATGCACTTGGCCAAAAAGGGCGTATGCGTTTTTTCCTGAATATATTCAGGAAAAAACGCATACGCCCTTTTTGGCCAACCAAGCAAGCTTGCAAAGGAAATCTGCACTACAATGAAGTCTCACTTCCCCCCCGTCAAAAGGGCCATCTGAAAAAAGTGTAAAATCCAGAAAGGCAGGACAGGCCATGGAGAACTGGGAGCCTTGTTATGCTGATGGGCGGGATGTAAATTGCCAACAGCCACTCGGGAGAAGTGTATGGTGTTTCCTGAAACATCTAAAAAACAAAGCAACAGAGCCTAGGGCACTTCCACTTATGGTCCTACAGCTTAGGGAAATTAAAATCAAAAAGACACAGCCACCCCAAAGTTTGGGATGGCTCTGTTTACAAGAAACTCGTTTACGGTACAAGTTCAATATCGCATAAAGCGAAAAATGGATAAAGAAGTTGTGGTACTTACGTACAATGCAATATCACTCAGCAATGACATCTATGTCATCAGGCCCATAGCAGCATGATGAGTGGATTCAGGTATGATGATTCTAACTGAAATAAGTCACACAGAAAAAGAAACATCATAAGATATCACTAATACACGGAATGTAAACTTGGCTACACAGGAACTGAATTTCAAAACAGAACATGGTCCCAAATTTAGAAAACCAACTTATGCTTGCTTAAGGGGAAAGGTGAGTTGGGGTGCTGCATAAAACCAGAGATTGAAATGAGCACAGATAAAGTTCCTTAAGCCAAATATGTAATAGACAAGAGCTACTCCTTGCTCAACGAAATGGACTCAAAACCCCATATTAAACGCCTAATAATGTACCTGACTAGTAAGTATCTTAAAACCTATGGATTGCTATGTCTCTGAAAGTGAATCAATCGTGAGTACAGGGGCAAAAACGCAGCAGTGATAGGATTGGAGAGTTTTGGTGAGCAAATGAAGACCCTTTGAAGTCATATTGCATGGTACCCATTCCACGGGTCTCAACTCTCCAGGTTTAAGGGATTCTTCCTTCAGCTAAAACATGCATGTGGAACCCAGAGTATGATCAACCGTGTGATCGGGAGACGTGTTGAAATATGTCTCAGTTCTCGTCCCCTGGTACTCGGGTGCAACATTCCAGATGCTTTACTAACACTCTCCCGACTTGGAGAGTCAGTGCCTTTAACCTCCTGTTTGGCCCAGTTTGCAAATTCCACGGAAGATGAACAGGAATAGGGAGAACCAATGAGAGACTAGCTGGAGGTGTCTGGACGGGAAAATTTAACTCTCATTTCCCACCAGGAAGAGGAATTAACCAAAGGCTCAGCGTGCCATGCCGGAACCAGATTAGGGCCTGAAGCAATCCTGTGGTGTTGCGGCCAGCTCACAAGAAAGCGAGTTGAAGAAAGGAGCTCAGGGGCACTGTAATTCACAAACCTGCAGAGTTATAAATGACAGCTATCATCCAAAAATATACTGAAGCAAGGCTGCCAAGAGGACTTGAAAGCCGGGCAGAATTGCAGGAAACCGATTTCAGGAGGTAGACTGGAATTGCATTTAAAGCATAGGAAAAGAGGCAGAAGGTCGACAATGATGCACTTGGCCAAAAAGGGCGTATGCGTTTTTTCCTGAATATATTCAGGAAAAAACGCATACGCCCTTTTTGGCCAACCAAGCAAGCTTGCAAAGGAAATCTGCACTACAATGAAGTCTCACTCCCCCCCCGTCAAAAGGGCCATCTGAAAAAAGTGTAAAATCCAGAAAGGCAGGACAGGCCATGGAGAACTGGGAGCCTTGTTATGCTGATGGGCGGGATGTAAATTGCCAACAGCCACTCGGGAGAAGTGTATGGTGTTTCCTGAAACATCTAAAAAACAAAGCAACAGAGCCTAGGGCACTTCCACTTATGGTCCTATAGCTTAGGGAAATTAAAATCAAAAAGACACAGCCACCCCAAAGTTTGGGATGGCTCTGTTTACAAGAAACTCGTTTACGGTACAAGTTCAATATCGCATAAAGCGAAAAATGGATAAAGAAGTTGTGGTACTTACGTACAATGCAATATCACTCAGCAATGACATCTATGTCATCAGGCCCATAGCAGCATAATGAGTGGATTCAGGTATGATGAGTCTAACTGAAATAAGTCACACAGAAAAAGAAACATCATAAGATATCACTAATACACGGAATGTAAACTTGGCTACACAGGAACTGAATTTCAAAACAGAACATGGTCCCAAATTTAGAAAACCAACTTATGCTTGCTTAAGGGGAAAGGTGAGTTGGGGTGCTGCATAAAACCAGAGATTGAAATGAGCACAGATAAAGTTCCTTAAGCCAAATATGTAATAGACAAGAGCTACTCCTTGCTCAACGAAATGGACTCAAAACCCCATATTAAACGCCTAATAATGTACCTGACTAGTAAGTATCTTAAAACCTATGGATTGCTATGTCTCTGAAAGTGAATCAATCGTGAGTACAGGGGCAAAAACGCAGCAGTGATAGGATTGGAGAGTTTTGGTGAGCAAATGAAGACCCTTTGAAGTCATATTGCATGGTACCCATTCCACGGGTCTCAACTCTCCAGGTTTAAGGGATTCTTCCTTCAGCTAAAACATGCATGTGGAACCCAGAGTATGATCAACCGTGTGATCGGGAGACGTGTTGAAATATGTCTCAGTTCTCGTCCCCTGGTACTCGGGTGCAACATTCCAGATGCTTTACTAACACTCTCCCGACTTGGAGAGTCAGTGCCTTTAACCTCCTGTTTGGCCCAGTTTGCAAATTCCACGGAAGATGAACAGGAATAGGGAGAACCAATGAGAGACTAGCTGGAGGTGTCTGGACGGGAAAATTTAACTCTCATTTCCCACCAGGAAGAGGAATTAACCAAAGGCTCAGCGTGCCATGCCGGAACCAGATTAGGGCCTGAAGCAATCCTGTGGTGTTGCGGCCAGCTCACAAGAAAGCGAGTTGAAGAAAGGAGCTCAGGGGCACTGTAATTCACAAACCTGCAGAGTTATAAATGACAGCTATCATCCAAAAATATACTGAAGCAAGGCTGCCAAGAGGACTTGAAAGCCGGGCAGAATTGCAGGAAACCGATTTCAGGAGGTAGACTGGAATTGCATTTAAAGCATAGGAAAAGAGGCAGAAGGTCGACAATGATGCACTTGGCCAAAAAGGGCGTATGCGTTTTTTCCTGAATATATTCAGGAAAAAACGCATACGCCCTTTTTGGCCAACCAAGCAAGCTTGCAAAGGAAATCTGCACTACAATGAAGTCTCACTCCCCCCCCCGTCAAAAGGGCCATCTGAAAAAAGTGTAAAATCCAGAAAGGCAGGACAGGCCATGGAGAACTGGGAGCCTTGTTATGCTGATGGGCGGGATGTAAATTGCCAACAGCCACTCGGGAGAAGTGTATGGTGTTTCCTGAAACATCTAAAAAACAAAGCAACAGAGCCTAGGGCACTTCCACTTATGGTCCTATAGCTTAGGGAAATTAAAATCAAAAAGACACAGCCACCCCAAAGTTTGGGATGGCTCTGTTTACAAGAAACTCGTTTACGGTACAAGTTCAATATCGCATAAAGCGAAAAATGGATAAAGAAGTTGTGGTACTTACGTACAATGCAATATCACTCAGCAATGACATCTATGTCATCAGGCCCATAGCAGCATAATGAGTGGATTCAGGTATGATGATTCTAACTGAAATAAGTCACACAGAAAAAGAAACATCATAAGATATCACTAATACACGGAATGTAAACTTGGCTACACAGGAACTGAATTTCAAAACAGAACATGGTCCCAAATTTAGAAAACCAACTTATGCTTGCTTAAGGGGAAAGGTGAGTTGGGGTGCTGCATAAAACCAGAGATTGAAATGAGCACAGATAAAGTTCCTTAAGCCAAATATGTAATAGACAAGAGCTACTCCTTGCTCAACGAAATGGACTCAAAACCCCATATTAAACGCCTAATAATGTACCTGACTAGTAAGTATCTTAAAACCTATGGATTGCTATGTCTCTGAAAGTGAATCAATCGTGAGTACAGGGGCAAAAATGCAGCAGTGATAGGATTGGAGAGTTTTGGTGAGCAAATGAAGACCCTTTGAAGTCATATTGCATGGTACCCATTCCACGGGTCTCAACTCTCCAGGTTTAAGGGATTCTTCCTTCAGCTAAAACATGCATGTGGAACCCAGAGTATGATCAACCGTGTGATCGGGAGACGTGTTGAAATATGTCTCAGTTCTTGTCCCCTGGTACTCGGGTGCAACATTCCAGATGCTTTACTAACACTCTCCCGACTTGGAGAGTCAGTGCCTTTAACCTCCTGTTTGGCCCAGTTTGCAAATTCCGCGGAAGATGAACAGGAATAGGGAGAACCAATGAGAGACTAGCTGGAGGTGTCTGGACGGGAAAATTTAACTCTCATTTCCCACCAGGAAGAGGAATTAACCAAAGGCTCAGCGTGCCATGCCGGAACCAGATTAGGGCCTGAAGCAATCCTGCGGTGTTGCGGCCAGCTCACAAGAAAGCGAGTTGAAGAAAGGAGCTCAGGGGCACTGTAATTCACAAACCTGCAGAGTTATAAATGACAGCTATCATCCAAAAATATACTGAAGTAAGGCTGCCAAGAGGACTTGAAAGCCGGGCAGAATTGCAGGAAACCGATTTCAGGAGGTAGACTGGAATTGCATTTAAAGCATAGGAAAAGAGGCAGAAGGTCGACAATGATGCACTTGGCCAAAAAGGGCGTATGCGTTTTTTCCTGAATATATTCAAGAAAAAACGCATACGCCCTTTTTGGCCAACCAAGCAAGCTTGCAAAGGAAATCTGCACTACAATGAAGTCTCACTTCCCCCCCGTCAAAAGGGCCATCTGAAAAAAGTGTAAAATCCAGAAAGGCAGGACAGGCCATGGAGAACTGGGAGCCTTGTTATGCTGATGGGCGGGATGTAAATTGCCAACAGCCACTCGGGAGAAGTGTATGGTGTTTCCTGAAACATCTAAAAAACAAAGCAACAGAGCCTAGGGCACTTCCACTTATGGTCCTATAGCTTAGGGAAATTAAAATCAAAAAGACACAGCCACCCCAAAGTTTGGGATGGCTCTGTTTACAAGAAACTCGTTTATGGTACAAGTTCAATATCGCATAAAGCGAAAAATGGATAAAGAAGTTGTGGTACTTACGTACAATGCAATATCACTCAGCAATGACATCTATGTCATCAGGCCCATAGCAGCATAATGAGTGGATTCAGGTATGATGATTCTAACTGAAATAAGTCACACAGAAAAAGAAACATCATAAGATATCACTAATACACGGAATGTAAACTTGGCTACACAGGAACTGAATTTCAAAACAGAACATGGTCCCAAATTTAGAAAACCAACTTATGCTTGCTTAAGGGGAAAGGTGAGTTGGGGTGCTGCATAAAACCAGAGATTGAAATGAGCACAGATAAAGTTCCTTAAGCCAAATATGTAATAGACAAGAGCTACTCCTTGCTCAACGAAATGGACTCAAAACCCCATATTAAACGCCTAATAATGTACCTGACTAGTAAGTATCTTAAAACCTATGGATTGCTATGTCTCTGAAAGTGAATCAATCGTGAGTACAGGGGCAAAAACGCAGCAGTGATAGGATTGGAGAGTTTTGGTGAGCAAATGAAGACCCTTTGAAGTCATATTGCATGGTACCCATTCCACGGGTCTCAACTCTCCAGGTTTAAGGGATTCTTCCTTCAGCTAAAACATGCATGTGGAACCCAGAGTATGATCAACCGTGTGATCGGGAGACGTGTTGAAATATGTCTCAGTTCTCGTCCCCTGGTACTCGGGTGCAACATTCCAGATGCTTTACTAACACTCTCCCGACTTGGAGAGTCAGTGCCTTTAACCTCCTGTTTGGCCCAGTTTGCAAATTCCGCGGAAGATGAACAGGAATAGGGAGAACCAATGAGAGACTAGCTGGAGGTGTCTGGACGGGAAAATTTAACTCTCATTTCCCACCAGGAAGAGGAATTAACCAAAGGCTCAGCGTGCCATGCGGGAACCAGATTAGGGCCTGAGGCAATCCTGCGGTGTTGCGGCCAGCTCACAAGAAAGCGAGTTGAAGAAAGGAGCTCAGGGGCACTGTAATTCACAAACCTGCAGAGTTATAAATGACAGCTATCATCCAAAAATATACTGAAGTAAGGCTGCCAAGAGGACTTGAAAGCCGGGCAGAATTGCAGGAAACCGATTTCAGGAGGTAGACTGGAATTGCATTTAAAGCATAGGAAAAGAGGCAGAAGGTCGACAATGATGCACTTGGCCAACAAGGGCGTATGCATTTTTTCCTGAATATATTCAGGAAAAAACGCATACGCCCTTTTTGGCCAACCAAGCAAGCTTGCAAAGGAAATCTGCACTACAATGAAGTCTCACTTCCCCCCGGTCAAAAGGGCCATCTGAAAAAAGTGTAAAATCCAGAAAGGCAGGACAGGCCATGGAGAACTGGGAGCCTTGTGATGCTGATGGGCGGGAAGTAAATTGCCAACAGCCACTCCGGAGAAGTGTATGGTGTTTCCTGAAACATCTAAAACACAAAGCAACAGAGCCTAGGGCACTTCCACTTATGGTCCTGCAGCTTAGGGAAATTAAAATCAAAAAGACACAGCCACCCCAAAGTTTGGGATGGCTCTGTTTACAAGAAACTCGTTTACGGTACAAGTTCAATATCGCATAAAGCGAAAAATGGATAAAGAAGTTGTGGTACTTACGTACAATGCAATATCACTCAGCAATGACATCTATGTCATCAGGCCCATAGCAGCATAATGAGTGGATTCAGGTATGATGATTCTAACTGAAATAAGTCACACAGAAAAAGAAACATCATAAGATATCACTAATACACGGAATGTAAACTTGGCTACACAGGAACTGAATTTCAAAACAGAACATGGTCCCAAATTTAGAAAACCAACTTATGCTTGCTTAAGGGGAAAGGTGAGTTGGGGTGCTGCATAAAACCAGAGATTGAAATGAGCACAGATAAAGTTCCTTAAGCCAAATATGTAATAGACAAGAGCTACTCCTTGCTCAACGAAATGGACTCAAAACCCCATATTAAACGCCTAATAATGTACCTGACTAGTAAGTATCTTAAAACCTATGGATTGCTATGTCTCTGAAAGTGAATCAATCGTGAGTACAGGGGCAAAAACGCAGCAGTGATAGGATTGGAGAGTTTTGGTGAGCAAATGAAGACCCTTTGAAGTCATATTGCATGGTACCCATTCCACGGGTCTCAACTCTCCAGGTTTAAGGGATTCTTCCTTCAGCTAAAACATGCATGTGGAACCCAGAGTATGATCAACCGTGTGATCGGGAGACGTGTTGAAATATGTCTCAGTTCTCGTCCCCTGGTACTCGGGTGCAACATTCCAGATGCTTTACTAACACTCTCCCGACTTGGAGAGTCAGTGCCTTTAACCTCCTGTTTGGCCCAGTTTGCAAATTCCGCGGAAGATGAACAGGAATAGGGAGAACCAATGAGAGACTAGCTGGAGGTGTCTGGACGGGAAAATTTAACTCTCATTTCCCACCAGGAAGAGGAATTAACCAAAGGCTCAGCGTGCCATGCCAGAACCAGATTAGGGCCTGAAGCAATCCTGCGGTGTTGCGGCCAGCTCACAAGAAAGCGAGTTGAAGAAAGGAGCTCAGGGGCACTGTAATTCACAAACCTGCAGAGTTATAAATGACAGCTATCATCCAAAAATATACTGAAGTAAGGCTGCCAAGAGGACTTGAAAGCCGGGCAGAATTGCAGGAAACCGATTTCAGGAGGTAGACTGGAATTGCATTTAAAGCATAGGAAAAGAGGCAGAAGGTCGACAATGATGCACTTGGCCAAAAAGGGCGTATGCGTTTTTTCCTGAATATATTCAGGAAAAAACGCATACGCCCTTTTTGGCCAACCAAGCAAGCTTGCAAAGGAAATCTGCACTACAATGAAGTCTCACTCCCCCCACCCGTCAAAAGGGCCATCTGAAAAAAGTGTAAAATCCAGAAAGGCAGGACAGGCCATGGAGAACTGGGAGCCTTGTTATGCTGATGGGCGGGATGTAAATTGCCAACAGCCACTCGGGAGAAGTGTATGGTGTTTCCTGAAACATCTAAAAAACAAAGCAACAGAGCCTAGGGCACTTCCACTTATGGTCCTATAGCTTAGGGAAATTAAAATCAAAAAGACACAGCCACCCCAAAGTTTGGGATGGCTCTGTTTACAAGAAACTCGTTTACGGTACAAGTTCAATATCGCATAAAGTGAAAAATGGATAAAGAAGTTGTGGTACTTACGTACAATGCAATATCACTCAGCAATGACATCTATGTCATCAGGCCCATAGCAGCATAATGAGTGGATTCAGGTATGATGATTCTAACTGAAATAAGTCACACAGAAAAAGAAACATCATAAGATATCACTAATACACGGAATGTAAACTTGGCTACACAGGAACTGAATTTCAAAACAGAACATGGTCCCAAATTTAGAAAACCAACTTATGCTTGCTTAAGGGGAAAGGTGAGTTGCGGTGCTGCATAAAACCAGAGATTGAAATGAGCACAGATAAAGTTCCTTAAGCCAAATATGTAATAGACAAGAGCTACTCCTTGCTCAACGAAATGGACTCAAAACCCCATATTAAACGCCTAATAATGTACCTGACTAGTAAGTATCTTAAAACCTATGGATTGCTATGTCTCTGAAAGTGAATCAATCGTGAGTACAGGGGCAAAAACGCAGCAGTGATAGGATTGGAGAGTTTTGGTGAGCAAATGAAGACCCTTTGAAGTCATATTGCATGGTACCCATTCCACGGGTCTCAACTCTCCAGGTTTAAGGGATTCTTCCTTCAGCTAAAACATGCATGTGGAACCCAGAGTATGATCAACCGTGTGATCGGGAGACGTGTTTAAATATATCTCAGTTCTTGTCCCCTGGTACTCGGGTGCAACATTCCAGATGCTTTACTAACACTCTCCCGACTTGGAGAGTCAGTGCCTTTAACCTCCTGTTTGGCCCAGTTTGCAAATTCCGCGGAAGATGAACAGGAATAGGGAGAACCAATGAGAGACTAGCTGGAGGTGTCTGGACGGGAAAATTTAACTCTCATTTCCCACCAGGAAGAGGAATTAACCAAAGGCTCAGCGTGCCATGCCGGAACCAGATTAGGGCCTGAAGCAATCCTGCGGTGTTGCGGCCAGCTCACAAGAAAGCGAGTTGAAGAAAGGAGCTCAGGGGCACTGTAATTCACAAACCTGCAGAGTTATAAATGACAGCTATCATCCAAAAATATACTGAAGTAAGGCTGCCAAGAGGACTTGAAAGCCGGGCAGAATTGCAGGAAACCGATTTCAGGAGGTAGACTGGAATTGCATTTAAAGCATAGGAAAAGAGGCAGAAGGTCGACAATGATGCACTTGGCCAAAAAGGGCGTATGCGTTTTTTCCTGAATATATTCAGGAAAAAACGCATACGCCCTTTTTGGCCAACCAAGCAAGCTTGCAAAGGAAATCTGCACTACAATGAAGTCTCACTCCCCCCACCCGTCAAAAGGGCCATCTGAAAAAAGTGTAAAATCCAGAAACGCAGGACAGGCCATGGAGAACTGGGAGCCTTGTTATGCTGATGGGCGGGATGTAAATTGCCAACAGCCACTCGGGAGAAGTGTATGGTGTTTCCTGAAACATCTAAAAAACAAAGCAACAGAGCCTAGGGCACTTCCACTTATGGTCCTATAGCTTAGGGAAATTAAAATCAAAAAGACACAGCCACCCCAAAGTTTGGGATGGCTCTGTTTACAAGAAACTCGTTTACGGTACAAGTTCAATATCGCATAAAGCGAAAAATGGATAAAGAAGTTGTGGTACTTACGTACAATGCAATATCACTCAGCAATGACATCTATGTCATCAGGCCCATAGCAGCATAATGAGTGGATTCAGGTATGATGATTCTAACTGAAATAAGTCACACAGAAAAAGAAACATCATAAGATATCACTAATACACGGAATGTAAACTTGGCTACACAGGAACTGAATTTCAAAACAGAACATGGTCCCAAATTTAGAAAATCAACTTATGCTTGCTTAAGGGGAAAGGTGAGTTGGGGTGCTGCATAAAACCAGAGATTGAAATGAGCACAGATAAAGTTCCTTAAGCCAAATATGGAATAGACAAGAGCTACTCCTTGCTCAACGAAATGGACTCAAAACCCCATATTAAACGCCTAATAATGTACCTGACTAGTAAGTATCTTAAAACCTATGGATTGCTATGTCTCTGAAAGTGAATCAATCGTGAGTACAGGGGCAAAAACGCAGCAGTGATAGGATTGGAGAGTTTTGGTGAGCAAATGAAGACCCTTTGAAGTCATATTGCATGGTACCCATTCCACGGGTCTCAACTCTCCAGGTTTAAGGGATTCTTCCTTCAGCTAAAACATGCATGTGGAACCCAGAGTATGATCAACCGTGTGATCGGGAGACGTGTTGAAATATGTCTCAGTTCTCGTCCCCTGGTACTCGGGTGCAACATTCCAGATGCTTTACTAACACTCTCCCGACTTGGAGAGTCAGTGCCTTTAACCTCCTGTTTGGCCCAGTTTGCAAATTCCGCGGAAGATGAACAGGAATAGGGAGAACCAATGAGAGACTAGCTGGAGGTGTCTGGACGGGAAAATTTAACTCTCATTTCCCACCAGGAAGAGGAATTAACCAAAGGCTCAGCGTGCCATGCCGGAACCAGATTAGGGCCTGAAGCAATCCTGCGGTGTTGCGGCCAGCTCACAAGAAAGCGAGTTGAAAAAAGGAGCTCAGGGGCACTGTAATTCACAAACCTGCAGAGTTATAAATGACAGCTATCATCCAAAAATATACTGAGGCAAGGCTGCCAAGAGGACTTGAAAGCCGGGCAGAATTGCAGGAAACCGATTTCAGGAGGTAGACTGGAATTGCATTTAAAGCATAGGAAAAGAGGCAGAAGGTCGACAATGATGCACTTGGCCAAAAAGGGCATATGCGTTTTTTCCTGAATATATTCAGGAAAAAACGCATACGCCCTTTTTGGCCAACCAAGCAAGCTTGCAAAGGAAATCTGCACTACAATGAAGTCTCACTCCCCCCCCGTCAAAAGGGCCATCTGAAAAAAGTGTAAAATCCAGAAAGGCAGGACAGGCCATGGAGAACTGGGAGCCTTGTTATGCTGATGGGCGGGATGTAAATTGCCAACAGCCACTTGGGAGACGTGTATGGTGTTTCCTGAAACATCTAAAAAACAAAGCAACAGAGCCTAGGGCACTTCCACTTATGGTCCTATAGCTTAGGGAAATTAAAATCAAAAAGACACAGCCACCCCAAAGTTTGGGATGGCTCTGTTTACAAGAAACTCGTTTACGGTACAAGTTCAATATCGCATAAAGCGAAAAATGGATAAAGAAGTTGTGGTACTTACGTACAATGCAATATCACTCAGCAATGACATCTATGTCATCAGGCCCATAGAAGCATAATGAGTGGATTCAGGTATGATGATTCTAACTGAAATAAGTCACACAGAAAAAGAAACATCATAAGATATCACTAATACACGGAATGTAAACTTGGCTACACAGGAACTGAATTTCAAAACAGAACATGGTCCCAAATTTAGAAAACCAACTTATGCTTGCTTAAGGGGAAAGGTGAGTTGGGGTGCTGCATAAAACCAGAGATTGAAATGAGCACAGATAAAGTTCCTTAAGCCAAATATGTAATAGACAAGAGCTACTCCTTGCTCAACGAAATGGACTCAAAACCCCATATTAAACGCCTAATAATGTACCTGACTAGTAAGTATCTTAAAACCTATGGATTGCTATGTCTCTGAAAGTGAATCAATCGTGAGTACAGGGGCAAAAACGCAGCAGTGATAGGATTGGAGAGTTTTGGTGAGCAAATGAAGACCCTTTGAAGTCATATTGCATGGTACCCATTCCACGGGTCTCAACTCTCCAGGTTTAAGGGATTCTTCCTTCAGCTAAAACATGCATGTGGAACCCAGAGTATGATCAACCGTGTGATCGGGAGACGTGTTGAAATATGTCTCAGTTCTTGTCCCCTGGTACTCGGGTGCAACATTCCAGATGCTTTACTAACACTCTCCCGACTTGGAGAGTCAGTGCCTTTAACCTCCTGTTTGGCCCAGTTTGCAAATTCCGCGGAAGATGAACAGGAATAGGGAGAACCAATGAGAGACTAGCTGGAGGTGTCTGGACGGGAAAATTTAACTCTCATTTCCCACCAGGAAGAGGAATTAACCAAAGGCTCAGCGTGCCATGCCGGAACCAGATTAGGGCCTGAAGCAATCCTGTGGTGTTGCGGCCAGCTCACAAGAAAGCGAGTTGAAGAAAGGAGCTCAGGGGCACTGTAATTCACAAACCTGCAGAGTTATAAATGACAGCTATCATCCAAAAATATACTGAAGTAAGGCTGCCAAGAGGACTTGAAAGCCGGGCAGAATTGCAGGAAACCGATTTCAGGAGGTAGACTGGAATTGCATTTAAAGCATAGGAAAAGAGGCAGAAGGTCGACAATGATGCACTTGGCCAAAAAGGGCGTATGCGTTTTTTCCTGAATATATTCAGGAAAAAACGCATACGCCCTTTTTGGCCAACCAAGCAAGCTTGCAAAGGAAATCTGCACTACAATGAAGTCTCACTTCCCCCCCGTCAAAAGGGCCATCTGAAAAAAGTGTAAAATCCAGAAAGGCAGGACAGGCCATGGAGAACTGGGAGCCTTGTTATGCTGATGGGCGGGATGTAAATTGCCAACAGCCACTCGGGAGAAGTGTATGGTGTTTCCTGAAACATCTAAAAAACAAAGCAACAGAGCCTAGGGCACTTCCACTTATGGTCCTATAGCTTAGGGAAATTAAAATCAAAAAGACACAGCCACCCCAAAGTTTGGGATGGCTCTGTTTACAAGAAACTCGTTTACGGTACAAGTTCAATATCGCATAAAGCGAAAAATGGATAAAGAAGTTGTGGTACTTACGTACAATGCAATATCACTCAGCAATGACATCTATGTCATCAGGCCCATAGCAGCATAATGAGTGGATTCAGGTATGATGATTCTAACTGAAATAAGTCACACAGAAAAAGAAACATCATAAGATATCACTAATACACGGAATGTAAACTTGGCTACACAGGAACTGAATTTCAAAACAGAACATGGTCCCAAATTTAGAAAACCAACTTATGCTTGCTTAAGGGGAAAGGTGAGTTGGGGTGCTGCATAAAACCAGAGATTGAAATGAACACATATAAAGTTCCTTAAGCCAAATATGGAATAGACAAGAGCTACTCCTTGCTCAACGAAATGGACTCAAAACCCCATATTAAACGCCTAATAATGTACCTGACTAGTAAGTATCTTAAAACCTATGGATTGCTATGTCTCTGAAAGTGAATCAATCGTGAGTACAGGGGCAAAAACGCAGCAGTGATAGGATTGGAGAGTTTTGGTGAGCAAATGAAGACCCTTTGAAGTCATATTGCATGGTACCCATTCCACGGGTCTCAACTCTCCAGGTTTAAGGGATTCTTCCTTCAGCTAAAACATGCATGTGGAACCCAGAGTATGATCAACCGTGTGATCGGGAGACGTGTTGAAATATGTCTCAGTTCTCGTCCCCTGGTACTCGGGTGCAACATTCCAGATGCTTTACTAACACTCTCCCGACTTGGAGAGTCAGTGCCTTTAACCTCCTGTTTGGCCCAGTTTGCAAATTCCGCGGAAGATGAACAGGAATAGGGAGAACCAATGAGAGACTAGCTGGAGGTGTCTGGACGGGAAAATTTAACTCTCATTTCCCACCAGGAAGAGGAATTAACCAAAGGCTCAGCGTGCCATGCCGGAACCAGATTAGGGCCTGAAGCAATCCTGCGGTGTTGCGGCCAGCTCACAAGAAAGCGAGTTGAAGAAAGGAGCTCAGGGGCACTGTAATTCACAAACCTGCAGAGTTATAAATGACAGCTATCATCCAAAAATATACTGAAGTAAGGCTGCCAAGAGGACTTGAAAGCCGGGCAGAATTGCAGGGAACCGATTTCAGGAGGTAGACTGGAATTGCATTTAAAGCATAGGAAAAGAGGCAGAAGGTCGACAATGATGCACTTGGCCAAAAAGGGCGTATGCGTTTTTTCCTGAATATATTCAGGAAAAAACGCATACGCCCTTTTTGGCCAACCAAGCAAGCTTGCAAAGGAAATCTGCACTACAATGAAGTCTCACTTCCCCCCCGTCAAAAGGGCCATCTGAAAAAAGTGTAAAATCCAGAAAGGCAGGACAGGCCATGGAGAACTGGGAGCCTTGTTATGCTGATGGGCGGGATGTAAATTGCCAACAGCCACTCGGGAGAAGTGTATGGTGTTTCCTGAAACATCTAAAAAACAAAGCAACAGAGCCTAGGGCACTTCCACTTATGGTCCTACAGCTTAGGGAAATTAAAATCAAAAAGACACAGCCACCCCAAAGTTTGGGATGGCTCTGTTTACAAGAAACTCGTTTACGGTACAAGTTCAATATCGCATAAAGCGAAAAATGGATAAAGAAGTTGTGGTACTTACGTACAATGCAATATCACTCAGCAATGACATCTATGTCATCAGGCCCATAGCAGCATGATGAGTGGATTCAGGTATGATGATTCTAACTGAAATAAGTCACACAGAAAAAGAAACATCATAAGATATCACTAATACACGGAATGTAAACTTGGCTACACAGGAACTGAATTTCAAAACAGAACATGGTCCCAAATTTAGAAAACCAACTTATGCTTGCTTAAGGGGAAAGGTGAGTTGGGGTGCTGCATAAAACCAGAGATTGAAATGAGCACAGATAAAGTTCCTTAAGCCAAATATGTAATAGACAAGAGCTACTCCTTGCTCAACGAAATGGACTCAAAACCCCATATTAAACGCCTAATAATGTACCTGACTAGTAAGTATCTTAAAACCTATGGATTGCTATGTCTCTGAAAGTGAATCAATCGTGAGTACAGGGGCAAAAACGCAGCAGTGATAGGATTGGAGAGTTTTGGTGAGCAAATGAAGACCCTTTGAAGTCATATTGCATGGTACCCATTCCACGGGTCTCAACTCTCCAGGTTTAAGGGATTCTTCCTTCAGCTAAAACATGCATGTGGAACCCAGAGTATGATCAACCGTGTGATCGGGAGACGTGTTGAAATATGTCTCAGTTCTCGTCCCCTGGTACTCGGGTGCAACATTCCAGATGCTTTACTAACACTCTCCCGACTTGGAGAGTCAGTGCCTTTAACCTCCTGTTTGGCCCAGTTTGCAAATTCCACGGAAGATGAACAGGAATAGGGAGAACCAATGAGAGACTAGCTGGAGGTGTCTGGACGGGAAAATTTAACTCTCATTTCCCACCAGGAAGAGGAATTAACCAAAGGCTCAGCGTGCCATGCCGGAACCAGATTAGGGCCTGAAGCAATCCTGTGGTGTTGCGGCCAGCTCACAAGAAAGCGAGTTGAAGAAAGGAGCTCAGGGGCACTGTAATTCACAAACCTGCAGAGTTATAAATGACAGCTATCATCCAAAAATATACTGAAGCAAGGCTGCCAAGAGGACTTGAAAGCCGGGCAGAATTGCAGGAAACCGATTTCAGGAGGTAGACTGGAATTGCATTTAAAGCATAGGAAAAGAGGCAGAAGGTCGACAATGATGCACTTGGCCAAAAAGGGCGTATGCGTTTTTTCCTGAATATATTCAGGAAAAAACGCATACGCCCTTTTTGGCCAACCAAGCAAGCTTGCAAAGGAAATCTGCACTACAATGAAGTCTCACTCCCCCCCCCGTCAAAAGGGCCATCTGAAAAAAGTGTAAAATCCAGAAAGGCAGGACAGGCCATGGAGAACTGGGAGCCTTGTTATGCTGATGGGCGGGATGTAACTTGCCAACAGCCACTCGGGAGAAGTGTATGGTGTTTCCTGAAACATCTAAAAAACAAAGCAACAGAGCCTAGGGCACTTCCACTTATGGTCCTATAGCTTAGGGAAATTAAAATCAAAAAGACACAGCCACCCCAAAGTTTGGGATGGCTCTGTTTACAAGAAACTCGTTTACGGTACAAGTTCAATATCGCATAAAGCGAAAAATGGATAAAGAAGTTGTGGTACTTACGTACAATGCAATATCACTCAGCAATGACATCTATGTCATCAGGCCCATAGCAGCATAATGAGTGGATTCAGGTATGATGATTCTAACTGAAATAAGTCACACAGAAAAAGAAACATCATAAGATATCACTAATACACGGAATGTAAACTTGGCTACACAGGAACTGAATTTCAAAACAGAACATGGTCCCAAATTTAGAAAACCAACTTATGCTTGCTTAAGGGGAAAGGTGAGTTGGGGTGCTGCATAAAACCAGAGATTGAAATGAGCACAGATAAAGTTCCTTAAGCCAAATATGTAATAGACAAGAGCTACTCCTTGCTCAACGAAATGGACTCAAAACCCCATATTAAACGCCTAATAATGTACCTGACTAGTAAGTATCTTAAAACCTATGGATTGCTATGTCTCTGAAAGTGAATCAATCGTGAGTACAGGGGCAAAAACGCAGCAGTGATAGGATTGGAGAGTTTTGGTGAGCAAATGAAGACCCTTTGAAGTCATATTGCATGGTACCCATTCCACGGGTCTCAACTCTCCAGGTTTAAGGGATTCTTCCTTCAGCTAAAACATGCATGTGGAACCCAGAGTATGATCAACCGTGTGATCGGGAGACGTGTTGAAATATGTCTCAGTTCTTGTCCCCTGGTACTCGGGTGCAACATTCCAGATGCTTTACTAACACTCTCCCGACTTGGAGAGTCAGTGCCTTTAACCTCCTGTTTGGCCCAGTTTGCAAATTCCGCGGAAGATGAACAGGAATAGGGAGAACCAATGAGAGACTAGCTGGAGGTGTCTGGACGGGAAAATTTAACTCTCATTTCCCACCAGGAAGAGGAATTAACCAAAGGCTCAGCGTGCCATGCCGGAACCAGATTAGGGCCTGAAGCAATCCTGCGGTGTTGCGGCCAGCTCACAAGAAAGCGAGTTGAAGAAAGGAGCTCAGGGGCACTGTAATTCACAAACCTGCAGAGTTATAAATGACAGCTATCATCCAAAAATATACTGAAGTAAGGCTGCCAAGAGGACTTGAAAGCCGGGCAGAATTGCAGGAAACCGATTTCAGGAGGTAGACTGGAATTGCATTTAAAGCATAGGAAAAGAGGCAGAAGGTCGACAATGATGCACTTGGCCAAAAAGGGCGTATGCGTTTTTTCCTGAATATATTCAGGAAAAAACGCATATGCCCTTTTTGGCCAACCAAGCAAGCTTGCAAAGGAAATCTGCACTACAATGAAGTCTCACTTCCCCCCCCGTCAAAAGGGCCATCTGAAAAAAGTGTAAAATCCAGAAAGGCAGGACAGGCCATGGAGAACTGGGAGCCTTGTTATGCTGATGGGCGGGATGTAAATTGCCAACAGCCACTCGGGAGAAGTGTATGGTGTTTCCTGAAACATCTAAAAAACAAAGCAACAGAGCCTAGGGCACTTCCACTTATGGTCCTATAGCTTAGGGAAATTAAAATCAAAAAGACACAGCCACCCCAAAATTTGGGATGGCTCTGTTTACAAGAAACTCGTTTATGGTACAAGTTCAATATCGCATAAAGCGAAAAATGGATAAAGAAGTTGTGGTACTTACGTACAATGCAATATCACTCAGCAATGACATCTATGTCATCAGGCCCATAGCAGCATAATGAGTGGATTCAGGTATGATGATTCTAACTGAAATAAGTCACACAGAAAAAGAAACATCATAAGATATCACTAATACACGGAATGTAAACTTGGCTACACAGGAACTGAATTTCAAAACAGAACATGGTCCCAAATTTAGAAAACCAACTTATGCTTGCTTAAGGGGAAAGGTGAGTTGGGGTGCTGCATAAAACCAGAGATTGAAATGAGCACAGATAAAGTTCCTTAAGCCAAATATGTAATAGACAAGAGCTACTCCTTGCTCAACGAAATGGACTCAAAACCCCATATTAAACGCCTAATAATGTACCTGACTAGTAAGTATCTTAAAACCTATGGATTGCTATGTCTCTGAAAGTGAATCAATCGTGAGTACAGGGGCAAAAACGCAGCAGTGATAGGATTGGAGAGTTTTGGTGAGCAAATGAAGACCCTTTGAAGTCATATTGCATGGTACCCATTCCACGGGTCTCAACTCTCCAGGTTTAAGGGATTCTTCCTTCAGCTAAAACATGCATGTGGAACCCAGAGTATGATCAACCGTGTGATCGGGAGACGTGTTGAAATATGTCTCAGTTCTCGTCCCCTGGTACTCGGGTGCAACATTCCAGATGCTTTACTAACACTCTCCCGACTTGGAGAGTCAGTGCCTTTAACCTCCTGTTTGGCCCAGTTTGCAAATTCCGCGGAAGATGAACAGGAATAGGGAGAACCAATGAGAGACTAGCTGGAGGTGTCTGGACGGGAAAATTTAACTCTCATTTCCCACCAGGAAGAGGAATTAACCAAAGGCTCAGCGTGCCATGTGGGAACCAGATTAGGGCCTGAGGCAATCCTGCGGTGTTGCGGCCAGCTCACAAGAAAGCGAGTTGAAGAAAGGAGCTCAGGGGCACTGTAATTCACAAACCTGCAGAGTTATAAATGACAGCTATCATCCAAAAATATACTGAAGTAAGGCTGCCAAGAGGACTTGAAAGCCGGGCAGAATTGCAGGAAACCGATTTCAGGAGGTAGACTGGAATTGCATTTAAAGCATAGGAAAAGAGGCAGAAGGTCGACAATGATGCACTTGGCCAAAAAGGGCGTATGCATTTTTTCCTGAATATATTCAGGAAAAAACGCATACGCCCTTTTTGGCCAACCAAGCAAGCTTGCAAAGGAAATCTGCACTACAATGAAGTCTCACTTCCCCCCGGTCAAAAGGGCCATCTGAAAAAAGTGTAAAATCCAGAAAGGCAGGACAGGCCATGGAGAACTGGGAGCCTTGTGATGCTGATGGGCGGGAAGTAAATTGCCAAGAGCCACTCCGGAGAAGTGTATGGTGTTTCCTGAAACATCTAAAACACAAAGCAACAGAGCCTAGGGCACTTCCACTTATGGTCCTGCAGCTTAGGGAAATTAAAATCAAAAAGACACAGCCACCCCAAAGTTTGGGATGGCTCTGTTTACAAGAAACTCGTTTACGGTACAAGTTCAATATCGCATAAAGCGAAAAATGGATAAAGAAGTTGTGGTACTTACGTACAATGCAATATCACTCAGCAATGACATCTATGTCATCAGGCCCATAGCAGCATAATGAGTGGATTCAGGTATGATGATTCTAACTGAAATAAGTCACACAGAAAAAGAAACATCATAAGATATCACTAATACACGGAATGTAAACTTGGCTACACAGGAACTGAATTTCAAAACAGAACATGGTCCCAAATTTAGAAAACCAACTTATGCTTGCTTAAGGGGAAAGGTGAGTTGGGGTGCTGCATAAAACCAGAGATTGAAATGAGCACAGATAAAGTTCCTTAAGCCAAATATGTAATAGACAAGAGCTACTCCTTGCTCAACGAAATGGACTCAAAACCCCATATTAAACGCCTAATAATGTACCTGACTAGTAAGTATCTTAAAACCTATGGATTGCTATGTCTCTGAAAGTGAATCAATCGTGAGTACAGGGGCAAAAACGCAGCAGTGATAGGATTGGAGAGTTTTGGTGAGCAAATGAAGACCCTTTGAAGTCATATTGCATGGTACCCATTCCACGGGTCTCAACTCTCCAGGTTTAAGGGATTCTTCCTTCAGCTAAAACATGCATGTGGAACCCAGAGTATGATCAACCGTGTGATCGGGAGACGTGTTGAAATATGTCTCAGTTCTCGTCCCCTGGTACTCGGGTGCAACATTCCAGATGCTTTACTAACACTCTCCCGACTTGGAGAGTCAGTGCCTTTAACCTCCTGTTTGGCCCAGTTTGCAAATTCCGCGGAAGATGAACAGGAATAGGGAGAACCAATGAGAGACTAGCTGGAGGTGTCTGGACGGGAAAATTTAACTCTCATTTCCCACCAGGAAGAGGAATTAACCAAAGGCTCAGCGTGCCATGCCGGAACCAGATTAGGGCCTGAAGCAATCCTGCGGTGTTGCGGCCAGCTCCCAAGAAAGCGAGTTGAAGAAAGGAGCTCAGGGGCACTGTAATTCACAAACCTGCAGAGTTATAAATGACAGCTATCATCCAAAAATATACTGAAGTAAGGCTGACAAGAGGACTTGAAAGCCGGGCAGAATTGCAGGAAACCGATTTCAGGAGGTAGACTGGAATTGCATTTAAAGCATAGGAAAAGAGGCAGAAGGTCGACAATGATGCACTTGGCCAAAAAGGGCGTATGCGTTTTTTCCTGAATATATTCAGGAAAATATACCAAGCAAGCTTGCAAAGGAAATCTGCACTACAATGAAGTCTCACTCCCCCCACCCGTCAAAAGGGCCATCTGAAAAAAGTGTAAAATCCAGAAAGGCAGGACAGGCCATGGAGAACTGGGAGCCTTGTTATGCTGATGGGCGGGATGTAAATTGCCAACAGCCACTCGGGAGAAGTGTATGGTGTTTCCTGAAACATCTAAAAAACAAAGCAACAGAGCCTAGGGCACTTCCACTTATGGTCCTATAGCTTAGGGAAATTAAAATCAAAAAGACACAGCCACCCCAAAGTTTGGGATGGCTCTGTTTACAAGAAACTCGTTTACGGTACAAGTTCAATATCGCATAAAGCGAAAAATGGATAAAGAAGTTGTGGTACTTACGTACAATGCAATATCACTCAGCAATGACATCTATGTCATCAGGCCCATAGCAGCATAATGAGTGGATTCAGGTATGATGATTCTAACTGAAATAAGTCACACAGAAAAAGAAACATCATAAGATATCACTAATACACGGAATGTAAACTTGGCTACACAGGAACTGAATTTCAAAACAGAACATGGTCCCAAATTTAGAAAATCAACTTATGCTTGCTTAAGGGGAAAGGTGAGTTGGGGTGCTGCATAAAACCAGAGATTGAAATGAGCACAGATAAAGTTCCTTAAGCCAAATATGGAATAGACAAGAGCTACTCCTTGCTCAACGAAATGGACTCAAAACCCCATATTAAACGCCTAATAATGTACCTGACTAGTAAGTATCTTAAAACCTATGGATTGCTATGTCTCTGAAAGTGAATCAATCGTGAGTACAGGGGCAAAAACGCAGCAGTGATAGGATTGGAGAGTTTTGGTGAGCAAATGAAGACCCTTTGAAGTCATATTGCATGGTACCCATTCCACGGGTCTCAACTCTCCAGGTTTAAGGGATTCTTCCTTCAGCTAAAACATGCATGTGGAACCCAGAGTATGATCAACCGTGTGATCGGGAGACGTGTTGAAATATGTCTCAGTTCTCGTCCCCTGGTACTCGGGTGCAACATTCCAGATGCTTTACTAACACTCTCCCGACTTGGAGAGTCAGTGCCTTTAACCTCCTGTTTGGCCCAGTTTGCAAATTCCGCGGAAGATGAACAGGAATAGGGAGAACCAATGAGAGACTAGCTGGAGGTGTCTGGAAGGGAAAATTTAACTCTCATTTCCCACCAGGAAGAGGAATTAACCAAAGGCTCAGCGTGCCATGCCGGAACCAGATTAGGGCCTGAAGCAATCCTGCGGTGTTGCGGCCAGCTCACAAGAAAGCGAGTTGAAAAAAGGAGCTCAGGGGCACTGTAATTCACAAACCTGCAGAGTTATAAATGACAGCTATCATCCAAAAATATACTGAAGTAAGGCTGCCAAGAGGACTTGAAAGCCGGGCAGAATTGCAGGAAACCGATTTCAGGAGGTAGACTGGAATTGCATTTAAAGCATAGGAAAAGAGGCAGAAGGTCGACAATGATGCACTTGGCCAAAAAGGGCGTATGCGTTTTTTCCTGAATATATTCAGGAAAAAACGCATACGCCCTTTTTGGCCAACCAAGCAAGCTTGCAAAGGAAATCTGCACTACAATGAAGTCTCACTTCCCCCCCGTCAAAAGGGCCATCTGAAAAAAGTGTAAAATCCAGAAAGGCAGGACAGGCCATGGAGAACTGGGAGCCTTGTTATGCTGATGGGCGGGATGTAACTTGCCAACAGCCACTCGGGAGAAGTGTATGGTGTTTCCTGAAACATCTAAAAAACAAAGCAAGAGAGCCTAGGGCACTTCCACTTATGGTCCTATAGCTTAGGGAAATTAAAATCAAAAAGACACAGCCACCCCAAAGTTTGGGATGGCTCTGTTTACAAGAAACTCGTTTACGGTACAAGTTCAATATCGCATAAAGCGAAAAATGGATAAAGAAGTTGTGGTACTTACGTACAATGCAATATCACTCAGCAATGACATCTATGTCATCAGGCCCATAGCAGCATAATGAGTGGATTCAGGTATGATGATTCTAACTGAAATAAGTCACACAGAAAAAGAAACATCATAAGATATCACTAATACACGGAATGTAAACTTGGCTACACAGGAACTGAATTTCAAAACAGAACATGGTCCCAAATTTAGAAAACCAACTTATGCTTGCTTAAGGGGAAAGGTGAGTTGGGGTGCTGCATAAAACCAGAGATTGAAATGAGCACAGATAAAGTTCCTTAAGCCAAATATGTAATAGACAAGAGCTACTCCTTGCTCAACGAAATGGACTCAAAACCCCATATTAAACGCCTAATAATGTACCTGACTAGTAAGTATCTTAAAACCTATGGATTGCTATGTCTCTGAAAGTGAATCAATCGTGAGTACAGGGGCAAAAACGCAGCAGTGATAGGATTGGAGAGTTTTGGTGAGCAAATGAAGACCCTTTGAAGTCATATTGCATGGTACCCATTCCACGGGTCTCAACTCTCCAGGTTTAAGGGATTCTTCCTTCAGCTAAAACATGCATGTGGAACCCAGAGTATGATCAACCGTGTGATCGGGAGACGTGTTGAAATATGTCTCAGTTCTCGTCCCCTGGTACTCGGGTGCAACATTCCAGATGCTTTACTAACACTCTCCCGACTTGGAGAGTCAGTGCCTTTAACCTCCTGTTTGGCCCAGTTTGCAAATTCCGCGGAAGATGAACAGGAATAGGGAGAACCAATGAGAGACTAGCTGGAGGTGTCTGGACGGGAAAATTTAACTCTCATTTCCCACCAGGAAGAGGAATTAACCAAAGGCTCAGCGTGCCATGCCGGAACCAGATTAGGGCCTGAAGCAATCCTGCGGTGTTGCGGCCAGCTCACAAGAAAGCGAGTTGAAGAAAGGAGCTCAGGGGCACTGTAATTCACAAACCTGCAGAGTTATAAATGACAGCTATCATCCAAAAATATACTGAAGTAAGGCTGACAAGAGGACTTGAAAGCCGGGCAGAATTGCAGGAAACCGATTTCAGGAGGTAGACTGGAATTGCATTTAAAGCATAGGAAAAGAGGCAGAAGGTCGACAATGATGCACTTGGCCAAAAAGGGCGTATGCGTTTTTTCCTGAATATATTCAGGAAAATATACCAAGCAAGCTTGCAAAGGAAATCTGCACTACAATGAAGTCTCACTCCCCCCACCCGTCAAAAGGGCCATCTGAAAAAAGTGTAAAATCCAGAAAGGCAGGACAGGCCATGGAGAACTGGGAGCCTTGTTATGCTGATGGGCGGGATGTAAATTGCCAACAGCCACTCGGGAGAAGTGTATGGTGTTTCCTGAAACATCTAAAAAACAAAGCAACAGAGCCTAGGGCACTTCCACTTATGGTCCTATAGCTTAGGGAAATTAAAATCAAAAAGACACAGCCACCCCAAAGTTTGGGATGGCTCTGTTTACAAGAAACTCGTTTACGGTACAAGTTCAATATCGCATAAAGCGAAAAATGGATAAAGAAGTTGTGGTACTTACGTACAATGCAATATCACTCAGCAATGACATCTATGTCATCAGGCCCATAGCAGCATAATGAGTGGATTCAGGTATGATGATTCTAACTGAAATAAGTCACACAGAAAAAGAAACATCATAAGATATCACTAATACACGGAATGTAAACTTGGCTACACAGGAACTGAATTTCAAAACAGAACATGGTCCCAAATTTAGAAAATCAACTTATGCTTGCTTAAGGGGAAAGGTGAGTTGGGGTGCTGCATAAAACCAGAGATTGAAATGAGCACAGATAAAGTTCCTTAAGCCAAATATGGAATAGACAAGAGCTACTCCTTGCTCAACGAAATGGACTCAAAACCCCATATTAAACGCCTAATAATGTACCTGACTAGTAAGTATCTTAAAACCTATGGATTGCTATGTCTCTGAAAGTGAATCAATCGTGAGTACAGGGGCAAAAACGCAGCAGTGATAGGATTGGAGAGTTTTGGTGAGCAAATGAAGACCCTTTGAAGTCATATTGCATGGTACCCATTCCACGGGTCTCAACTCTCCAGGTTTAAGGGATTCTTCCTTCAGCTAAAACATGCATGTGGAACCCAGAGTATGATCAACCGTGTGATCGGGAGACGTGTTGAAATATGTCTCAGTTCTCGTCCCCTGGTACTCGGGTGCAACATTCCAGATGCTTTACTAACACTCTCCCGACTTGGAGAGTCAGTGCCTTTAACCTCCTGTTTGGCCCAGTTTGCAAATTCCGCGGAAGATGAACAGGAATAGGGAGAACCAATGAGAGACTAGCTGGAGGTGTCTGGACGGGAAAATTTAACTCTCATTTCCCACCAGGAAGAGGAATTAACCAAAGGCTCAGCGTGCCATGCCGGAACCAGATTAGGGCCTCAAGCAATCCTGCGGTGTTGCGGCCAGCTCACAAGAAAGCGAGTTGAAAAAAGGAGCTCAGGGGCACTGTAATTCACAAACCTGCAGAGTTATAAATGACAGCTATCATCCAAAAATATACTGAAGTAAGGCTGCCAAGAGGACTTGAAAGCCGGGCAGAATTGCAGGAAACCGATTTCAGGAGGTAGACTGGAATTGCATTTAAAGCATAGGAAAAGAGGCAGAAGGTCGACAATGATGCACTTGGCCAAAAAGGGCGTATGCGTTTTTTCCTGAATATATTCAGGAAAAAACGCATACGCCCTTTTTGGCCAACCAAGCAAGCTTGCAAAGGAAATCTGCACTACAATGAAGTCTCACTTCCCCCCCGTCAAAAGGGCCATCTGAAAAAAGTGTAAAATCCAGAAAGGCAGGACAGGCCATGGAGAACTGGGAGCCTTGTTATGCTGATGGGCGGGATGTAACTTGCCAACAGCCACTCGGGAGAAGTGTATGGTGTTTCCTGAAACATCTAAAAAACAAAGCAAGAGAGCCTAGGGCACTTCCACTTATGGTCCTATAGCTTAGGGAAATTAAAATCAAAAAGACACAGCCACCCCAAAGTTTGGGATGGCTCTGTTTACAAGAAACTCGTTTACGGTACAAGTTCAATATCGCATAAAGCGAAAAATGGATAAAGAAGTTGTGGTACTTACGTACAATGCAATATCACTCAGCAATGACATCTATGTCATCAGGCCCATAGCAGCATAATGAGTGGATTCAGGTATGATGATTCTAACTGAAATAAGTCACACAGAAAAAGAAACATCATAAGATATCACTAATACACGGAATGTAAACTTGGCTACACAGGAACTGAATTTCAAAACAGAACATGGTCCCAAATTTAGAAAACCAACTTATGCTTGCTTAAGGGGAAAGGTGAGTTGGGGTGCTGCATAAAACCAGAGATTGAAATGAGCACAGATAAAGTTCCTTAAGCCAAATATGTAATAGACAAGAGCTACTCCTTGCTCAACGAAATGGACTCAAAACCCCATATTAAACGCCTAATAATGTACCTGACTAGTAAGTATCTTAAAACCTATGGATTGCTATGTCTCTGAAAGTGAATCAATCGTGAGTACAGGGGCAAAAACGCAGCAGTGATAGGATTGGAGAGTTTTGGTGAGCAAATGAAGACCCTTTGAAGTCATATTGCATGGTACCCATTCCACGGGTCTCAACTCTCCAGGTTTAAGGGATTCTTCCTTCAGCTAAAACATGCATGTGGAACCCAGAGTATGATCAACCGTGTGATCGGGAGATGTGTTGAAATATGTCTCAGTTCTTGTCCCCTGGTACTCGGGTACAACATTCCAGATGCTTTACTAACACTCTCCCGACTTGGAGAGTCAGTGCCTTTAACCTCCTGTTTGGCCCAGTTTGCAAATTCCGCGGAAGATGAACAGGAATAGGGAGAACCAATGAGAGACTAGCTGGAGGTGTCTGGACGGGAAAATTTAACTCTCATTTCCCACCAGGAAGAGGAATTAACCAAAGGCTCAGCGTGCCATGCCGGAACCAGATTAGGGCCTGAAGCAATCCTGCGGTGTTGCGGCCAGCTCACAAGAAAGCGAGTTGAAGAAAGGAGCTCAGGGGCACTGTAATTCACAAACCTGCAGAGTTATAAATGACAGCTATCATCCAAAAATATACTGAAGTAAGGCTGCCAAGAGGACTTGAAAGCCGGGCAGAATTGCAGGAAACCGATTTCAGGAGGTAGACTGGAATTGCATTTAAAGCATAGGAAAAGAGGCAGAAGGTCGACAATGATGCACTTGGCCAAAAAGGGCGTATGCGTTTTTTCCTGAATATATTCAGGAAAAAACGCATACGCCCTTTTTGGCCAACCAAGCAAGCTTGCAAAGGAAATCTGCACTACAATGAAGTCTCACTTCCCCCCCGTCAAAGGGCCATCTGAAAAAAGTGTAAAATCCAGAAAGGCAGGACAGGCCATGGAGAACTGGGAGCCTTGTTATGCTGATGGGCGGGATGTAAATTGCCAACAGCCACTCGGGAGACGTGTATGGTGTTTCCTGAAACATCTAAAAAACAAAGCAACAGAGCCTAGGGCACCTCCACTTATGGTCCTATAGCTTAGGGAAATTAAAATCAAAAAGACACAGCCACCCCAAAGTTTGGGATGGCTCTGTTTACAAGAAACTCGTTTACGGTACAAGTTCAATATCGCATAAAGCGAAAAATGGATAAAGAAGTTGTGGTACTTACGTACAATGCAATATCACTCAGCAAAGACATCTATGTCATCAGGCCCATAGCAGCATAATGAGTGGATTCAGGTATGATGATTCTAACTGAAATAAGTCACACAGAAAAAGAAACATCATAAGATATCACTAATACACGGAATGTAAACTTGGCTACACAGGAACTGAATTTCAAAACAGAACATGGTCCCAAATTTAGAAAACCAACTTATGCTTGCTTAAGGGGAAAGGTGAGTTGGGGTGCTGCATAAAACCAGAGATTGAAATGAGCACAGATAAAGTTCCTTAAGCCAAATATGGAATAGACAAGAGCTACTCCTTGCTCAACGAAATGGACTCAAAACCCCATATTAAACGCCTAATAATGTACCTGACTAGTAAGTATCTTAAAACCTATGGATTGCTATGTCTCTGAAAGTGAATCAATCGTGAGTACAGGGGCAAAAACGCAGCAGTGATAGGATTGGAGAGTTTTGGTGAGCAAATGAAGACCCTTTGAAGTCATATTGCATGGTACCCATTCCACGGGTCTCAACTCTCCAGGTTTAAGGGATTCTTCCTTCAGCTAAAACATGCATGTGGAACCCAGAGTATGATCAACCGTGTGATCGGGAGACGTGTTGAAATATGTCTCAGTTCTTGTCCCCTGGTACTCGGGTACAACATTCCAGATGCTTTACTAACACTCTCCCGACTTGGAGAGTCAGTGCCTTTAACCTCCTGTTTGGCCCAGTTTGCAAATTCCGCGGAAGATGAACAGGAATAGGGAGAACCAATGAGAGACTAGCTGGAGGTGTCTGGACGGGAAAATTTAACTCTCATTTCCCACCAGGAAGAGGAATTAACCAAAGGCTCAGCGTGCCATGCCGGAACCAGATTAGGGCCTGAAGCAATCCTGCGGTGTTGCGGCCAGCTCACAAGAAAGCGAGTTGAAGAAAGGAGCTCAGGGGCACTGTAATTCACAAACCTGCAGAGTTATAAATGACAGCTATCATCCAAAAATATACTGAAGTAAGGCTGCCAAGAGGACTTGAAAGCCGGGCAGAATTGCAGGAAACCGATTTCAGGAGGTAGACTGGAATTGCATTTAAAGCATAGGAAAAGAGGCAGAAGGTCGACAATGATGCACTTGGCCAAAAAGGGCGTATGCGTTTTTTCCTGAATATATTCAGGAAAAAACGCATACGCCCTTTTTGGCCAACCAAGCAAGCTTGCAAAGGAAATCTGCACTACAATGAAGTCTCACTTCCCCCCCGTCAAAGGGCCATCTGAAAAAAGTGTAAAATCCAGAAAGGCAGGACAGGCCATGGAGAACTGGGAGCCTTGTTATGCTGATGGGCGGGATGTAAATTGCCAACAGCCACTCGGGAGACGTGTATGGTGTTTCCTGAAACATCTAAAAAACAAAGCAACAGAGCCTAGGGCACTTCCACTTATGGTCCTATAGCTTAGGGAAATTAAAATCAAAAAGACACAGCCACCCCAAAGTTTGGGATGGCTCTGTTTACAAGAAACTCGTTTACGGTACAAGTTCAATATCGCATAAAGCGAAAAATGGATAAAGAAGTTGTGGTACTTACGTACAATGCAATATCACTCAGCAAAGACATCTATGTCATCAGGCCCATAGCAGCATAATGAGTGGATTCAGGTATGATGATTCTAACTGAAATAAGTCACACAGATAAAGAAACATCATAAGATATCACTAATACACGGAATGTAAACTTGGCTACACAGGAACTGAATTTCAAAACAGAACATGGTCCCAAATTTAGAAAACCAACTTATGCTTGCTTAAGGGGAAAGGTGAGTTGGGGTGCTGCATAAAACCAGAGATTGAAATGAGCACAGATAAAGTTCCTTAAGCCAAATATGGAATAGACAAGAGCTACTCCTTGCTCAACGAAATGGACTCAAAACCCCATATTAAACGCCTAATAATGTACCTGACTAGTAAGTATCTTAAAACCTATGGATTGCTATGTCTCTGAAAGTGAATCAATCGTGAGTACAGGGGCAAAAACGCAGCAGTGATAGGATTGGAGAGTTTTGGTGAGCAAATGAAGACCCTTTGAAGTCATATTGCATGGTACCCATTCCACGGGTCTCAACTCTCCAGGTTTAAGGGATTCTTCCTTCAGCTAAAACATGCATGTGGAACCCAGAGTATGATCAACCGTGTGATCTTGAGACGTGTTGAAATATGTCTCAGTTCTTGTCCCCTGGTACTCGGGTACAACATTCCAGATGCTTTACTAACACTCTCCCGACTTGGAGAGTCAGTGCCTTTAACCTCCTGTTTGGCCCAGTTTGCAAATTCCGCGGAAGATGAACAGGAATAGGGAGAACCAATGAGAGACTAGCTGGAGGTGTCTGGACGGGAAAATTTAACTCTCATTTCCCACCAGGAAGAGGAATTAACCAAAGGCTCAGCGTGCCATGCCGGAACCAGATTAGGGCCTGAAGCAATCCTGCGGTGTTGCGGCCAGCTCACAAGAAAGCGAGTTGAAGAAAGGAGCTCAGGGGCACTGTAATTCACAAACCTGCAGAGTTATAAATGACAGCTATCATCCAAAAATATACTGAAGTAAGGCTGCCAAGAGGACTTGAAAGCCGGGCAGAATTGCAGGAAACCGATTTCAGGAGGTAGACTGGAATTGCATTTAAAGCATAGGAAAAGAGGCAGAAGGTCGACAATGATGCACTTGGCCAAACAGGGCGTATGCGTTTTTTCCCGAATATATTCAGGAAAAAACGCATACGCCCTTTTTGGCCAACCAAGCAAGCTTGCAAAGGAAATCTGCACTACAATGAAGTCTCACTTCCCCCCCGTCAAAAGGGACATCTGAAAAAAGTGTAAAATCCAGAAAGGCAGGACAGGCCATGGAGAACTGGGAGCCTTGTTATGCTGATGGGCGGGATGTAAATTGCCAACAGCCACTCGGGAGAAGTGTATGGTGTTTCCTGAAACATCTAAAAAACAAAGCAACAGAGCCTAGGGCACTTCCACTTATGGTCCTATAGCTTAGGGAAATTAAAATCAAAAAGACACAGCCACCCCAAAGTTTGGGATGGCTCTGTTTACAAGAAACTCGTTTACGGTACAAGTTCAATATCGCATAAAGCGAAAAATGGATAAAGAAGTTGTGGTACTTACGTACAATGCAATATCACTCAGCAATGACATCTATGTCATCAGGCCCATAGCAGCATAATGAGTGGATTCAGGTATGATGATTCTAACTGAAATAAGTCACACAGAAAAAGAAACATCATAAGATATCACTAATACACGGAATGTAAACTTGGCTACACAGGAACTGAATTTCAAAACAGAACATGGTCCCAAATTTAGAAAATCAACTTATGCTTGCTTAAGGGGAAAGGTGAGTTGGGGTGCTGCATAAAACCAGAGATTGAAATGAGCACAGATAAAGTTCCTTAAGCCAAATATGGAATAGACAAGAGCTACTCCTTGCTCAACGAAATGGACTCAAAACCCCATATTAAACGCCTAATAATGTACCTGACTAGTAAGTATCTTAAAACCTATGGATTGCTATGTCTCTGAAAGTGAATCAATCGTGAGTACAGGGGCAAAAACGCAGCAGTGATAGGATTGGAGAGTTTTGGTGAGCAAATGAAGACCCTTTGAAGTCATATTGCATGGTACCCATTCCACGGGTCTCAACTCTCCAGGTTTAAGGGATTCTTCCTTCAGCTAAAACATGCATGTGGAACCCAGAGTATGATCAACCGTGTGATCGGGAGACGTGTTGAAATATGTCTCAGTTCTCGTCCCCTGGTACTCGGGTGCAACATTCCAGATGCTTTACTAACACTCTCCCGACTTGGAGAGTCAGTGCCTTTAACCTCCTGTTTGGCCCAGTTTGCAAATTCCGCGGAAGATGAACAGGAATAGGGAGAACCAATGAGAGACTAGCTGGAGGTGTCTGGACGGGAAAATTTAACTCTCATTTCCCACCAGGAAGAGGAATTAACCAAAGGCTCAGCGTGCCATGCCGGAACCAGATTAGGGCCTGAAGCAATCCTGCGGTGTTGCGGCCAGCTCACAAGAAAGCGAGTTGAAGAAAGGAGCTCAGGGGCACTGTAATTCACAAACCTGCAGAGTTATAAATGACAGCTATCATCCAAAAATATACTGAAGTAAGGCTGCCAAGAGGACTTGAAAGCCGGGCAGAATTGCAGGAAACCGATTTCAGGAGGTAGACTGGAATTGCATTTAAAGCATAGGAAAAGAGGCAGAAGGTCGACAATGATGCACTTGGCCAAAAAGGGTGTATGCGTTTTTTCCTGAATATATTCAGGAAAAAACGCATACGCCCTTTTTGGCCAACCAAGCAAGCTTGCAAAGGAAATCTGCACTACAATGAAGTCTCACTCCCCCCACCCGTCAAAAGGGCCATCTGAAAAAAGTGTAAAATCCAGAAAGGCAGGACAGGCCATGGAGAACTGGGAGCCTTGTTATGCTGATGGGCGGGATGTAAATTGCCAACAGCCACTCGGGAGAAGTGTATGGTGTTTCCTGAAACATCTAAAAAACAAAGCAACAGAGCCTAGGGCACTTCCACTTATGGTCCTATAGCTTAGGGAAATTAAAATCAAAAAGACACAGCCACCCCAAAGTTTGGGATGGCTCTGTTTACAAGAAACTCGTTTACGGTACAAGTTCAATATCGCATAAAGCGAAAAATGGATAAAGAAGTTGTGGTACTTACGTACAATGCAATATCACTCAGCAATGACATCTATGTCATCAGGCCCATAGCAGCATAATGAGTGGATTCAGGTATGATGATTCTAACTGAAATAAGTCACACAGAAAAAGAAACATCATAAGATATCACTAATACACGGAATGTAAACTTGGCTACACAGGAACTGAATTTCAAAACAGAACATGGTCCCAAATTTAGAAAATCAACTTATGCTTGCTTAAGGGGAAAGGTGAGTTGGGGTGCTGCATAAAACCAGAGATTGAAATGAGCACAGATAAAGTTCCTTAAGCCAAATATGGAATAGACAAGAGCTACTCCTTGCTCAACGAAATGGACTCAAAACCCCATATTAAACGCCTAATAATGTACCTGACTAGTAAGTATCTTAAAACCTATGGATTGCTATGTCTCTGAAAGTGAATCAATCGTGAGTACAGGGGCAAAAACGCAGCAGTGATAGGATTGGAGAGTTTTGGTGAGCAAATGAAGACCCTTTGAAGTCATATTGCATGGTACCCATTCCACGGGTCTCAACTCTCCAGGTTTAAGGGATTCTTCCTTCAGCTAAAACATGCATGTGGAACCCAGAGTATGATCAACCGTGTGATCGGGAGACGTGTTGAAATATGTCTCAGTTCTCGTCCCCTGGTACTCGGGTGCAACATTCCAGATGCTTTACTAACACTCTCCCGACTTGGAGAGTCAGTGCCTTTAACCTCCTGTTTGGCCCAGTTTGCAAATTCCGCGGAAGATGAACAGGAATAGGGAGAACCAATGAGAGACTAGCTGGAGGTGTCTGGACGGGAAAATTTAACTCTCATTTCCCACCAGGAAGAGGAATTAACCAAAGGCTCAGCGTGCCATGCCGGAACCAGATTAGGGCCTGAAGCAATCCTGCGGTGTTGCGGCCAGCTCACAAGAAAGCGAGTTGAAGAAAGGAGCTCAGGGGCACTGTAATTCACAAACCTGCAGAGTTATAAATGACAGCTATCATCCAAAAATATACTGAAGTAAGGCTGCCAAGAGGACTTGAAAGCCGGGCAGAATTGCAGGAAACCGATTTCAGGAGGTAGACTGGAATTGCATTTAAAGCATAGGAAAAGAGGCAGAAGGTCGACAATGATGCACTTGGCCAAAAAGGGCGTATGCGTTTTTTCCTGAATATATTCAGGAAAAAACGCATACGCCCTTTTTGGCCAACCAAGCAAGCTTGCAAAGGAAATCTGCACTACAATGAAGTCTCACTCCCCCCACCCGTCAAAAGGGCCATCTGAAAAAAGTGTAAAATCCAGAAAGGCAGGACAGGCCATGGAGAACTGGGAGCCTTGTTATGCTGATGGGCGGGATGTAAATTGCCAACAGCCACTCGGGAGAAGTGTATGGTGTTTCCTGAAACATCTAAAAAACAAAGCAACAGAGCCTAGGGCACTTCCACTTATGGTCCTATAGCTTAGGGAAATTAAAATCAAAAAGACACAGCCACCCCAAAGTTTGGGATGGCTCTGTTTACAAGAAACGCGTTTACGGTACAAGTTCAATATCGCATAAAGCGAAAAATGGATAAAGAAGTTGTGGTACTTACGTACAATGCAATATCACTCAGCAATGACATCTATGTCATCAGGCCCATAGCAGCATAATGAGTGGATTCAGGTATGATGATTCTAACTGAAATAAGTCACACAGAAAAAGAAACATCATAAGATATCACTAATACACGGAATGTAAACTTGGCTACACAGGAACTGAATTTCAAAACAGAACATGGTCCCAAATTTAGAAAACCAACTTATGCTTGCTTAAGGGGAAAGGTGAGTTGGGGTGCTGCATAAAACCAGAGATTGAAATGAGCACAGATAAAGTTCCTTAAGCCAAATATGTAATAGACAAGAGCTACTCCTTGCTCAACGAAATGGACTCAAAACCCCATATTAAACGCCTAATAATGTACCTGACTAGTAAGTATCTTAAAACCTATGGATTGCTATGTCTCTGAAAGTGAATCAATCGTGAGTACAGGGGCAAAAACGCAGCAGTGATAGGATTGGAGAGTTTTGGTGAGCAAATGAAGACCCTTTGAAGTCATATTGCATGGTACCCATTCCACGGGTCTCAACTCTCCAGGTTTAAGGGATTCTTCCTTCAGCTAAAACATGCATGTGGAACCCAGAGTATGATCAACCGTGTGATCGGGAGACGTGTTGAAATATGTCTCAGTTCTCGTCCCCTGGTACTCGGGTGCAACATTCCAGATGCTTTACTAACACTCTCCCGACTTGGAGAGTCAGTGCCTTTAACCTCCTGTTTGGCCCAGTTTGCAAATTCCGCGGAAGATGAACAGGAATAGGGAGAACCAATGAGAGACTAGCTGGAGGTGTCTGGACGGGAAAATTTAACTCTCATTTCCCACCAGGAAGAGGAATTAACCAAAGGCTCAGCGTGTCATGCCGGAACCAGATTAGGGCCTGAAGCAATCCTGCGGTGTTGCGGCCAGCTCACAAGAAAGCGAGTTGAAGAAAGGAGCTCAGGGGCACTGTAATTCACAAACCTGCAGAGTTATAAATGACAGCTATCATCCAAAAATATACTGAAGTAAGGCTGCCAAGAGGACTTGAAAGCCGGGCAGAATTGCAGGAAACCGATTTCAGGAGGTAGACTGGAATTGCATTTAAAGCATAGGAAAAGAGGCAGAAGGTCGACAATGATGCACTTGGCCAAAAAGGGCGTATGCGTTTTTTCCTGAATATATTCAGGAAAAAACGCATACGCCCTTTTTGGCCAACCAAGCAAGCTTGCAAAGGAAATCTGCACTACAATGAAGTCTCACTTCCCCCCCGTCAAAAGGGCCATCTGAAAAAAGTGTAAAATCCAGAAAGGCAGGACAGGCCATGGAGAACTGGGAGCCTTGTTATGCTGATGGGCGGGATGTAAATTGCCAACAGCCACTCGGGAGAAGTGTATGGTGTTTCCTGAAACATCTAAAAAACAAAGCAACAGAGCCTAGGGCACTTCCACTTATGGTCCTATAGCTTAGGGAAATTAAAATCAAAAAGACACAGCCACCCCAAAGTTTGGGATGGCTCTGTTTACAAGAAACTCGTTTACGGTACAAGTTCAATATCGCATAAAGCGAAAAATGGATAAAGAAGTTGTGGTACTTACGTACAATGCAATATCACTCAGCAATGACATCTATGTCATCAGGCCCATAGCAGCATAATGAGTGGATTCAGGTATGATGATTCTAACTGAAATAAGTCACACAGAAAAAGAAACATCATAAGATATCACTAATACACGGAATGTAAACTTGGCTACACAGGAACTGAATTTCAAAACAGAACATGGTCCCAAATTTAGAAAACCAACTTATGCTTGCTTAAGGGGAAAGGTGAGTTGGGGTGCTGCATAAAACCAGAGATTGAAATGAGCACAGATAAAGTTCCTTAAGCCAAATATGTAATAGACAAGAGCTACTCCTTGCTCAACGAAATGGACTCAAAACCCCATATTAAACGCCTAATAATGTACCTGACTAGTAAGTATCTTAAAACCTATGGATTGCTATGTCTCTGAAAGTGAATCAATCGTGAGTACAGGGGCAAAAACGCAGCAGTGATAGGATTGGAGAGTTTTGGTGAGCAAATGAAGACCCTTTGAAGTCATATTGCATGGTACCCATTCCACAGGTCTCAACTCTCCAGGTTTAAGGGATTCTTCCTTCAGCTAAAACATGCATGTGGAACCCAGAGTATGATCAACCGTGTGATCGGGAGACGTGTTGAAATATGTCTCAGTTCTTGTCCCCTGGTACTCGGGTACAACATTCCAGATGCTTTACTAACACTCTCCCGACTTGGAGAGTCAGTGCCTTTAACCTCCTGTTTGGCCCAGTTTGCAAATTCCGCGGAAGATGAACAGGAATAGGGAGAACCAATGAGAGACTAGCTGGAGGTGTCTGGACGGGAAAATTTAACTCTCATTTCCCACCAGGAAGAGGAATTAACCAAAGGCTCAGCGTGCCATGCCGGAACCAGATTAGGGCCTCAAGCAATCCTGCGGTGTTGCGGCCAGCTCACAAGAAAGCGAGTTGAAGAAAGGAGCTCAGGGGCACTGTAATTCACAAACCTGCAGAGTTATAAATGACAGCTATCATCCAAAAATATACTGAAGTAAGGCTGCCAAGAGGACTTGAAAGCCGGGCAGAATTGCAGGAAACCGATTTCAGGAGGTAGACTGGAATTGCATTTAAAGCATAGGAAAAGAGGCAGAAGGTCGACAATGATGCACTTGGCCAAAAAGGGCGTATGCGTTTTTTCCTGAATATATTCAGGAAAAAACGCATACGCCCTTTTTGGCCAACCAAGCAAGCTTGCAAAGGAAATCTGCACTACAATGAAGTCTCACTCCCCCCACCCGTCAAAAGGGCCATCTGAAAAAAGTGTAAAATCCAGAAAGGCAGGACAGGCCATGGAGAACTGGGAGCCTTGTTATGCTGATGGGCGGGATGTAAATTGCCAACAGCCACTCGGGAGAAGTGTATGGTGTTTCCTGAAACATCTAAAAAACAAAGCAACAGAGCCTAGGGCACTTCCACTTATGGTCCTATAGCTTAGGGAAATTAAAATCAAAAAGACACAGCCACCCCAAAGTTTGGGATGGCTCTGTTTACAAGAAACTCGTTTACGGTACAAGTTCAATATCGCATAAAGCGAAAAATGGATAAAGAAGTTGTGGTACTTACGTACAATGCAATATCACTCAGCAATGACATCTATGTCATCAGGCCCATAGCAGCATAATGAGTGGATTCAGGTATGATGATTCTAACTGAAATAAGTCACACAGAAAAAGAAACATCATAAGATATCACTAATACACGGAATGTAAACTTGGCTACACAGGAACTGAATTTCAAAACAGAACATGGTCCCAAATTTAGAAAACCAACTTATGCTTGCTTAAGGGGAAAGGTGAGTTGGGGTGCTGCATAAAACCAGAGATTGAAATGAGCACAGATAAAGTTCCTTAAGCCAAATATGTAATAGACAAGAGCTACTCCTTGCTCAACGAAATGGACTCAAAACCCCATATTAAACGCCTAATAATGTACCTGACTAGTAAGTATCTTAAAACCTATGGATTGCTATGTCTCTGAAAGTGAATCAATCGTGAGTACAGGGGCAAAAACGCAGCAGTGATAGGATTGGAGAGTTTTGGTGAGCAAATGAAGACCCTTTGAAGTCATATTGCATGGTACCCATTCCACGGGTCTCAACTCTCCAGGTTTAAGGGATTCTTCCTTCAGCTAAAACATGCATGTGGAACCCAGAGTATGATCAACCGTGTGATCGGGAGACGTGTTGAAATATGTCTCAGTTCTCGTCCCCTGGTACTCGGGTGCAACATTCCAGATGCTTTACTAACACTCTCCCGACTTGGAGAGTCAGTGCCTTTAACCTCCTGTTTGGCCCAGTTTGCAAATTCCGCGGAAGATGAACAGGAATAGGGAGAACCAATGAGAGACTAGCTGGAGGTGTCTGGACGGGAAAATTTAACTCTCATTTCCCACCAGGAAGAGGAATTAACCAAAGGCTCAGCGTGCCATGCCGGAACCAGATTAGGGCCTGAAGCAATCCTGCGGTGTTGCGGCCAGCTCACAAGAAAGCGAGTTGAAGAAAGGAGCTCAGGGGCACTGTAATTCACAAACCTGCAGAGTTATAAATGACAGCTATCATCCAAAAATATACTGAAGTAAGGCTGCCAAGAGGACTTGAAAGCCGGGCAGAATTGCAGGAAACCGATTTCAGGAGGTAGACTGGAATTGCATTTAAAGCATAGGAAAAGAGGCAGAAGGTCGACAATGATGCACTTGGCCAAAAAGGGCGTATGCATTTTTTCCTGAATATATTCAGGAAAAAACGCATACGCCCTTTTTGGCCAACCAAGCAAGCTTGCAAAGGAAATCTGCACTACAATGAAGTCTCACTCCCCCCACCCGTCAAAAGGGCCATCTGAAAAAAGTGTAAAATCCAGAAAGGCAGGACAGGCCATGGAGAACTGGGAGCCTTGTTATGCTGATGGGCGGGATGTAAATTGCCAACAGCCACTCGGGAGAAGTGTATGGTGTTTCCTGAAACATCTAAAAAACAAAGCAACAGAGCCTAGGGCACTTCCACTTATGGTCCTGCAGCTTAGGGAAATTAAAATCAAAAAGACACAGCCACCCCAAAGTTTGGGATGGCTCTGTTTACAAGAAACTCGTTTACGGTACAAGTTCAATATCGCATAAAGTGAAAAATGGATAAAGAAGTTGTGGTACTTACGTACAATGCAATATCACTCAGCAATGACATCTATGTCATCAGGCCCATAGCAGCATAATGAGTGGATTCAGGTATGATGATTCTAACTGAAATAAGTCACACAGAAAAAGAAACATCATAAGATATCACTAATACACGGAATGTAAACTTGGCTACACAGGAACTGAATTTCAAAACAGAACATGGTCCCAAATTTAGAAAACCAACTTATGCTTGCTTAAGGGGAAAGGTGAGTTGGGGTGCTGCATAAAACCAGAGATTGAAATGAGCACAGATAAAGTTCCTTAAGCCAAATATGTAATAGACAAGAGCTACTCCTTGCTCAACGAAATGGACTCAAAACCCCATATTAAACGCCTAATAATGTACCTGACTAGTAAGTATCTTAAAACCTATGGATTGCTATGTCTCTGAAAGTGAATCAATCGTGAGTACAGGGGCAAAAACGCAGCAGTGATAGGATTGGAGAGTTTTGGTGAGCAAATGAAGACCCTTTGAAGTCATATTGCATGGTACCCATTCCACGGGTCTCAACTCTCCAGGTTTAAGGGATTCTTCCTTCAGCTAAAACATGCATGTGGAACCCAGAGTATGATCAACCGTGTGATCGGGAGACGTGTTTAAATATGTCTCAGTTCTCGTCCCCTGGTACTCGGGTGCAACATTCCAGATGCTTTACTAACACTCTCCCGACTTGGAGAGTCAGTGCCTTTAACCTCCTGTTTGGCCCAGTTTGCAAATTCCACGGAAGATGAACAGGAATAGGGAGAACCAATGAGAGACTAGCTGGAGGTGTCTGGACGGGAAAATTTAACTCTCATTTCCCACCAGGAAGAGGAATTAACCAACGGCTCAGCATGCCATGCCGGAACCAGATTAGGGCCTGAAGCAATCCTGCGGTGTTGCGGCCAGCTCACAAGAAAGCGAGTTGAAGAAAGGAGCTCAGGGGCACTGTAATTCACAAACCTGCAGAGTTATAAATGACAGCTATCATCCAAAAATATACTGAAGCAAGGCTGCCAAGAGGACTTGAAAGCCGGGCAGAATTGCAGGAAACCGATTTCAGGAGGTAGACTGGAATTGCATTTAAAGCATAGGAAAAGAGGCAGAAGGTCGACAATGATGCACTTGGCCAAAAAGGGCGTATGCGTTTTTTCCTGAATATATTCAGGAAAAAACGCATACGCCCTTTTTGGCCAACCAAGCAAGCTTGCAAAGGAAATCTGCACTACAATGAAGTCTCACTCCCCCCCCGTCAAAAGGGCCATCTGAAAAAAGTGTAAAATCCAGAAAGGCAGGACAGGCCATGGAGAACTGGGAGCCTTGTTATGCTGATGGGCGGGATGTAAATTGCCAACAGCCACTTGGGAGACGTGTATGGTGTTTCCTGAAACATCTAAAAAACAAAGCAACAGAGCCTAGGGCACTTCCACTTATGGTCCTATAGCTTAGGGAAATTAAAATCAAAAAGACACAGCCACCCCAAAGTTTGGGATGGCTCTGTTTACAAGAAACTCGTTTACGGTACAAGTTCAATATCGCATAAAGCGAAAAATGGATAAAGAAGTTGTGGTACTTACGTACAATGCAATATCACTCAGCAATGACATCTATGTCATCAGGCCCATAGCAGCATAATGAGTGGATTCAGGTATGATGATTCTAACTGAAATAAGTCACACAGAAAAAGAAACATCATAAGATATCACTAATACACGGAATGTAAACTTGGCTACACAGGAACTGAATTTCAAAACAGAACATGGTCCCAAATTTAGAAAACCAACTTATGCTTGCTTAAGGGGAAAGGTGAGTTGGGGTGCTGCATAAAACCAGAGATTGAAATGAGCACAGATAAAGTTCCTTAAGCCAAATATGTAATAGACAAGAGCTACTCCTTGCTCAATGAAATGGACTCAAAACCCCATATTAAACGCCTAATAATGTACCTGACTAGTAAGTATCTTAAAACCTATGGATTGCTATGTCTCTGAAAGTGAATCAATCGTGAGTACAGGGGCAAAAACGCAGCAGTGATAGGATTGGAGAGTTTTGGTGAGCAAATGAAGACCCTTTGAAGTCATATTGCATGGTACCCATTCCACGGGTCTCAACTCTCCAGGTTTAAGGGATTCTTCCTTCAGCTATAACATGCATGTGGAACCCAGAGTATGATCAACCGTGTGATCGGGAGACGTGTTGAAATATGTCTCAGTTCTTGTCCCCTGGTACTCGGGTGCAACATTCCAGATGCTTTACTAACACTCTCCCGACTTGGAGAGTCAGTGCCTTTAACCTCCTGTTTGGCCCAGTTTGCAAATTCCGCGGAAGATGAACAGGAATAGGGAGAACCAATGAGAGACTAGCTGGAGGTGTCTGGACGGGAAAATTTAACTCTCATTTCCCACCAGGAAGAGGAATTAACCAAAGGCTCAGCGTGCCATGCCGGAACCAGACTAGGGCCTGAAGCAATCCTGCGGTGTTGCGGCCAGCTCACAAGAAAGCGAGTTGAAGAAAGGAGCTCAGGGGCACTGTAATTCACAAACCTGCAGAGTTATAAATGACAGCTATCATCCAAAAATATACTGAAGTAAGGCTGCCAAGAGGACTTGAAAGCCGGGCAGAATTGCAGGAAACCGATTTCAGGAGGTAGACTGGAATTGCATTTAAAGCATAGGAAAAGAGGCAGAAGGTCGACAATGATGCACTTGGCCAAAAAGGGCGTATGCGTTTTTTCCTGAATATATTCAGGAAAAAACGCATACGCCCTTTTTGGCCAACCAAGCAAGCTTGCAAAGGAAATCTGCACTACAATGAAGTCTCACTTCCCCCCCGTCAAAAGGGCCATCTGAAAAAAGTGTAAAATCCAGAAAGGCAGGACAGGCCATGGAGAACTGGGAGCCTTGTTATGCTGATGGGCGGGATGTAAATTGCCAACAGCCACTCGGGAGAAGTGTATGGTGTTTCCTGAAACATCTAAAAAACAAAGCAACAGAGCCTAGGGCACTTCCACTTATGGTCCTATAGCTTAGGGAAATTAAAATCAAAAAGACACAGCCACCCCAAAGTTTGGGATGGCTCTGTTTACAAGAAACTCGTTTACGGTACAAGTTCAATATCGCATAAAGCGAAAAATGGATAAAGAAGTTGTGGTACTTACGTACAATGCAATATCACTCAGCAATGACATCTATGTCATCAGGCCCATAGCAGCATAATGAGTGGATTCAGGTATGATGATTCTAACTGAAATAAGTCACACAGAAAAAGAAACATCATAAGATATCACTAATACACGGAATGTAAACTTGGCTACACAGGAACTGAATTTCAAAACAGAACATGGTCCCAAATTTAGAAAACCAACTTATGCTTGCTTAAGGGGAAAGGTGAGTTGGGGTGCTGCATAAAACCAGAGATTGAAATGAGCACAGATAAAGTTCCTTAAGCCAAATATGGAATAGACAAGAGCTACTCCTTGCTCAACGAAATGGACTCAAAACCCCATATTAAACGCCTAATAATGTACCTGACTAGTAAGTATCTTAAAACCTATGGATTGCTATGTCTCTGAAAGTGAATCAATCGTGAGTACAGGGGCAAAAACGCAGCAGTGATAGGATTGGAGAGTTTTGGTGAGCAAATGAAGACCCTTTGAAGTCATATTGCATGGTACCCATTCCACGGGTCTCAACTCTCCAGGTTTAAGGGATTCTTCCTTCAGCTAAAACATGCATGTGGAACCCAGAGTATGATCAACCGTGTGATCGGGAGACGTGTTGAAATATGTCTCAGTTCTCGTCCCCTGGTACTCGGGTGCAACATTCCAGATGCTTTACTAACACTCTCCCGACTTGGAGAGTCAGTGCCTTTAACCTCCTGTTTGGCCCAGTTTGCAAATTCCGCGGAAGATGAACAGGAATAGGGAGAACCAATGAGAGACTAGCTGGAGGTGTCTGGACGGGAAAATTTAACTCTCATTTCCCACCAGGAAGAGGAATTAACCAAAGGCTCAGCGTGCCATGCCGGAACCAGATTAGGGCCTGAAGCAATCCTGCGGTGTTGCGGCCAGCTCACAAGAAAGCGAGTTGAAGAAAGGAGCTCAGGGGCACTGTAATTCACAAACCTGCAGAGTTATAAATGACAGCTATCATCCAAAAATATACTGAAGTAAGGCTGCCAAGAGGACTTGAAAGCCGGGCAGAATTGCAGGGAACCGATTTCAGGAGGTAGACTGGAATTGCATTTAAAGCATAGGAAAAGAGGCAGAAGGTCGACAATGATGCACTTGGCCAAAAAGGGCGTATGCGTTTTTTCCTGAATATATTCAGGAAAAAACGCATACGCCCTTTTTGGCCAACCAAGCAAGCTTGCAAAGGAAATCTGCACTACAATGAAGTCTCACTTCCCCCCCGTCAAAAGGGCCATCTGAAAAAAGTGTAAAATCCAGAAAGGCAGGACAGGCCATGGAGAACTGGGAGCCTTGTTATGCTGATGGGCGGGATGTAAATTGCCAACAGCCACTCGGGAGAAGTGTATGGTGTTTCCTGAAACATCTAAAAAACAAAGCAACAGAGCCTAGGGCACTTCCACTTATGGTCCTACAGCTTAGGGAAATTAAAATCAAAAAGACACAGCCACCCCAAAGTTTGGGATGGCTCTGTTTACAAGAAACTCGTTTACGGTACAAGTTCAATATCGCATAAAGCGAAAAATGGATAAAGAAGTTGTGGTACTTACGTACAATGCAATATCACTCAGCAATGACATCTATGTCATCAGGCCCATAGCAGCATGATGAGTGGATTCAGGTATGATGATTCTAACTGAAATAAGTCACACAGAAAAAGAAACATCATAAGATATCACTAATACACGGAATGTAAACTTGGCTACACAGGAACTGAATTTCAAAACAGAACATGGTCCCAAATTTAGAAAACCAACTTATGCTTGCTTAAGGGGAAAGGTGAGTTGGGGTGCTGCATAAAACCAGAGATTGAAATGAGCACAGATAAAGTTCCTTAAGCCAAATATGTAATAGACAAGAGCTACTCCTTGCTCAACGAAATGGACTCAAAACCCCATATTAAACGCCTAATAATGTACCTGACTAGTAAGTATCTTAAAACCTATGGATTGCTATGTCTCTGAAAGTGAATCAATCATGAGTACAGGGGCAAAAACGCAGCAGTGATAGGATTGGAGAGTTTTGGTGAGCAAATGAAGACCCTTTGAAGTCATATTGCATGGTACCCATTCCACGGGTCTCAACTCTCCAGGTTTAAGGGATTCTTCCTTCAGCTAAAACATGCATGTGGAACCCAGAGTATGATCAACCGTGTGATCGGGAGACGTGTTGAAATATGTCTCAGTTCTCGTCCCCTGGTACTCGGGTGCAACATTCCAGATGCTTTACTAACACTCTCCCGACTTGGAGAGTCAGTGCCTTTAACCTCCTGTTTGGCCCAGTTTGCAAATTCCACGGAAGATGAACAGGAATAGGGAGAACCAATGAGAGACTAGCTGGAGGTGTCTGGACGGGAAAATTTAACTCTCATTTCCCACCAGGAAGAGGAATTAACCAAAGGCTCAGCGTGCCATGCCGGAACCAGATTAGGGCCTGAAGCAATCCTGTGGTGTTGCGGCCAGCTCACAAGAAAGCGAGTTGAAGAAAGGAGCTCAGGGGCACTGTAATTCACAAACCTGCAGAGTTATAAATGACAGCTATCATCCAAAAATATACTGAAGCAAGGCTGCCAAGAGGACTTGAAAGCCGGGCAGAATTGCAGGAAACCGATTTCAGGAGGTAGACTGGAATTGCATTTAAAGCATAGGAAAAGAGGCAGAAGGTCGACAATGATGCACTTGGCCAAAAAGGGCGTATGCGTTTTTTCCTGAATATATTCAGGAAAAAACGCATACGCCCTTTTTGGCCAACCAAGCAAGCTTGCAAAGGAAATCTGCACTACAATGAAGTCTCACTCCCCCCCCGTCAAAAGGGCCATCTGAAAAAAGTGTAAAATCCAGAAAGGCAGGACAGGCCATGGAGAACTGGGAGCCTTGTTATGCTGATGGGCGGGATGTAAATTGCCAACAGCCACTCGGGAGAAGTGTATGGTGTTTCCTGAAACATCTAAAAAACAAAGCAACAGAGCCTAGGGCACTTCCACTTATGGTCCTATAGCTTAGGGAAATTAAAATCAAAAAGACACAGCCACCCCAAAGTTTGGGATGGCTCTGTTTACAAGAAACTCGTTTACGGTACAAGTTCAATATCGCATAAAGCGAAAAATGGATAAAGAAGTTGTGGTACTTACGTACAATGCAATATCACTCAGCAATGACATCTATGTCATCAGGCCCATAGCAGCATAATGAGTGGATTCAGGTATGATGATTCTAACTGAAATAAGTCACACAGAAAAAGAAACATCATAAGATATCACTAATACACGGAATGTAAACTTGGCTACACAGGAACTGAATTTCAAAACAGAACATGGTCCCAAATTTAGAAAACCAACTTATGCTTGCTTAAGGGGAAAGGTGAGTTGGGGTGCTGCATAAAACCAGAGATTGAAATGAGCACATATAAAGTTCCTTAAGCCAAATATGGAATAGACAAGAGCTACTCCTTGCTCAACGAAATGGACTCAAAACCCCATATTAAACGCCTAATAATGTACCTGACTAGTAAGTATCTTAAAACCTATGGATTGCTATGTCTCTGAAAGTGAATCAATCGTGAGTACAGGGGCAAAAACGCAGCAGTGATAGGATTGGAGAGTTTTGGTGAGCAAATGAAGACCCTTTGAAGTCATATTGCATGGTACCCATTCCACGGGTCTCAACTCTCCAGGTTTAAGGGATTCTTCCTTCAGCTAAAACATGCATGTGGAACCCAGAGTATGATCAACCGTGTGATCGGGAGACGTGTTGAAATATGTCTCAGTTCTCGTCCCCTGGTACTCGGGTGCAACATTCCAGATGCTTTACTAACACTCTCCCGACTTGGAGAGTCAGTGCCTTTAACCTCCTGTTTGGCCCAGTTTGCAAATTCCGCGGAAGATGAACAGGAATAGGGAGAACCAATGAGAGACTAGCTGGAGGTGTCTGGACGGGAAAATTTAACTCTCATTTCCCACCAGGAAGAGGAATTAACCAAAGGCTCAGCGTGCCATGCCGGAACCAGATTAGGGCCTGAAGCAATCCTGCGGTGTTGCGGCCAGCTCACAAGAAAGCGAGTTGAAGAAAGGAGCTCAGGGGCACTGTAATTCACAAACCTGCAGAGTTATAAATGACAGCTATCATCCAAAAATATACTGAAGTAAGGCTGCCAAGAGGACTTGAAAGCCGGGCAGAATTGCAGGGAACCGATTTCAGGAGGTAGACTGGAATTGCATTTAAAGCATAGGAAAAGAGGCAGAAGGTCGACAATGATGCACTTGGCCAAAAAGGGCGTATGCGTTTTTTCCTGAATATATTCAGGAAAAAACGCATACGCCCTTTTTGGCCAACCAAGCAAGCTTGCAAAGGAAATCTGCACTACAATGAAGTCTCACTTCCCCCCCGTCAAAAGGGCCATCTGAAAAAAGTGTAAAATCCAGAAAGGCAGGACAGGCCATGGAGAACTGGGAGCCTTGTTATGCTGATGGGCGGGATGTAAATTGCCAACAGCCACTCGGGAGAAGTGTATGGTGTTTCCTGAAACATCTAAAAAACAAAGCAACAGAGCCTAGGGCACTTCCACTTATGGTCCTACAGCTTAGGGAAATTAAAATCAAAAAGACACAGCCACCCCAAAGTTTGGGATGGCTCTGTTTACAAGAAACTCGTTTACGGTACAAGTTCAATATCGCATAAAGCGAAAAATGGATAAAGAAGTTGTGGTACTTACGTACAATGCAATATCACTCAGCAATGACATCTATGTCATCAGGCCCATAGCAGCATGATGAGTGGATTCAGGTATGATGATTCTAACTGAAATAAGTCACACAGAAAAAGAAACATCATAAGATATCACTAATACACGGAATGTAAACTTGGCTACACAGGAACTGAATTTCAAAACAGAACATGGTCCCAAATTTAGAAAACCAACTTATGCTTGCTTAAGGGGAAAGGTGAGTTGGGGTGCTGCATAAAACCAGAGATTGAAATGAGCACAGATAAAGTTCCTTAAGCCAAATATGTAATAGACAAGAGCTACTCCTTGCTCAACGAAATGGACTCAAAACCCCATATTAAACGCCTAATAATGTACCTGACTAGTAAGTATCTTAAAACCTATGGATTGCTATGTCTCTGAAAGTGAATCAATCATGAGTACAGGGGCAAAAACGCAGCAGTGATAGGATTGGAGAGTTTTGGTGAGCAAATGAAGACCCTTTGAAGTCATATTGCATGGTACCCATTCCACGGGTCTCAACTCTCCAGGTTTAAGGGATTCTTCCTTCAGCTAAAACATGCATGTGGAACCCAGAGTATGATCAACCGTGTGATCGGGAGACGTGTTGAAATATGTCTCAGTTCTCGTCCCCTGGTACTCGGGTGCAACATTCCAGATGCTTTACTAACACTCTCCCGACTTGGAGAGTCAGTGCCTTTAACCTCCTGTTTGGCCCAGTTTGCAAATTCCACGGAAGATGAACAGGAATAGGGAGAACCAATGAGAGACTAGCTGGAGGTGTCTGGACGGGAAAATTTAACTCTCATTTCCCACCAGGAAGAGGAATTAACCAAAGGCTCAGCGTGCCATGCCGGAACCAGATTAGGGCCTGAAGCAATCCTGTGGTGTTGCGGCCAGCTCACAAGAAAGCGAGTTGAAGAAAGGAGCTCAGGGGCACTGTAATTCACAAACCTGCAGAGTTATAAATGACAGCTATCATCCAAAAATATACTGAAGCAAGGCTGCCAAGAGGACTTGAAAGCCGGGCAGAATTGCAGGAAACCGATTTCAGGAGGTAGACTGGAATTGCATTTAAAGCATAGGAAAAGAGGCAGAAGGTCGACAATGATGCACTTGGCCAAAAAGGGCGTATGCGTTTTTTCCTGAATATATTCAGGAAAAAACGCATACGCCCTTTTTGGCCAACCAAGCAAGCTTGCAAAGGAAATCTGCACTACAATGAAGTCTCACTCCCCCCCCGTCAAAAGGGCCATCTGAAAAAAGTGTAAAATCCAGAAAGGCAGGACAGGCCATGGAGAACTGGGAGCCTTGTTATGCTGATGGGCGGGATGTAAATTGCCAACAGCCACTCGGGAGAAGTGTATGGTGTTTCCTGAAACATCTAAAAAACAAAGCAACAGAGCCTAGGGCACTTCCACTTATGGTCCTATAGCTTAGGGAAATTAAAATCAAAAAGACACAGCCACCCCAAAGTTTGGGATGGCTCTGTTTACAAGAAACTCGTTTACGGTACAAGTTCAATATCGCATAAAGCGAAAAATGGATAAAGAAGTTGTGGTACTTACGTACAATGCAATATCACTCAGCAATGACATCTATGTCATCAGGCCCATAGCAGCATAATGAGTGGATTCAGGTATGATGAGTCTAACTGAAATAAGTCACACAGAAAAAGAAACATCATAAGATATCACTAATACACGGAATGTAAACTTGGCTACACAGGAACTGAATTTCAAAACAGAACATGGTCCCAAATTTAGAAAACCAACTTATGCTTGCTTAAGGGGAAAGGTGAGTTGGGGTGCTGCATAAAACCAGAGATTGAAATGAGCACAGATAAAGTTCCTTAAGCCAAATATGTAATAGACAAGAGCTACTCCTTGCTCAACGAAATGGACTCAAAACCCCATATTAAACGCCTAATAATGTACCTGACTAGTAAGTATCTTAAAACCTATGGATTGCTATGTCTCTGAAAGTGAATCAATCGTGAGTACAGGGGCAAAAACGCAGCAGTGATAGGATTGGAGAGTTTTGGTGAGCAAATGAAGACCCTTTGAAGTCATATTGCATGGTACCCATTCCACGGGTCTCAACTCTCCAGGTTTAAGGGATTCTTCCTTCAGCTAAAACATGCATGTGGAACCCAGAGTATGATCAACCGTGTGATCGGGAGACGTGTTGAAATATGTCTCAGTTCTCGTCCCCTGGTACTCGGGTGCAACATTCCAGATGCTTTACTAACACTCTCCCGACTTGGAGAGTCAGTGCCTTTAACCTCCTGTTTGGCCCAGTTTGCAAATTCCACGGAAGATGAACAGGAATAGGGAGAACCAATGAGAGACTAGCTGGAGGTGTCTGGACGGGAAAATTTAACTCTCATTTCCCACCAGGAAGAGGAATTAACCAAAGGCTCAGCGTGCCATGCCGGAACCAGATTAGGGCCTGAAGCAATCCTGTGGTGTTGCGGCCAGCTCACAAGAAAGCGAGTTGAAGAAAGGAGCTCAGGGGCACTGTAATTCACAAACCTGCAGAGTTATAAATGACAGCTATCATCCAAAAATATACTGAAGCAAGGCTGCCAAGAGGACTTGAAAGCCGGGCAGAATTGCAGGAAACCGATTTCAGGAGGTAGACTGGAATTGCATTTAAAGCATAGGAAAAGAGGCAGAAGGTCGACAATGATGCACTTGGCCAAAAAGGGCGTATGCGTTTTTTCCTGAATATATTCAGGAAAAAACGCATACGCCCTTTTTGGCCAACCAAGCAAGCTTGCAAAGGAAATCTGCACTACAATGAAGTCTCACTCCCCCCCCGTCAAAAGGGCCATCTGAAAAAAGTGTAAAATCCAGAAAGGCAGGACAGGCCATGGAGAACTGGGAGCCTTGTTATGCTGATGGGCGGGATGTAAATTGCCAACAGCCACTCGGGAGAAGTGTATGGTGTTTCCTGAAACATCTAAAAAACAAAGCAACAGAGCCTAGGGCACTTCCACTTATGGTCCTATAGCTTAGGGAAATTAAAATCAAAAAGACACAGCCACCCCAAAGTTTGGGATGGCTCTGTTTACAAGAAACTCGTTTACGGTACAAGTTCAATATCGCATAAAGCGAAAAATGGATAAAGAAGTTGTGGTACTTACGTACAATGCAATATCACTCAGCAATGACATCTATGTCATCAGGCCCATAGCAGCATAATGAGTGGATTCAGGTATGATGATTCTAACTGAAATAAGTCACACAGAAAAAGAAACATCATAAGATATCACTAATACACGGAATGTAAACTTGGCTACACAGGAACTGAATTTCAAAACAGAACATGGTCCCAAATTTAGAAAACCAACTTATGCTTGCTTAAGGGGAAAGGTGAGTTGGGGTGCTGCATAAAACCAGAGATTGAAATGAGCACAGATAAAGTTCCTTAAGCCAAATATGTAATAGACAAGAGCTACTCCTTGCTCAACGAAATGGACTCAAAACCCCATATTAAACGCCTAATAATGTACCTGACTAGTAAGTATCTTAAAACCTATGGATTGCTATGTCTCTGAAAGTGAATCAATCGTGAGTACAGGGGCAAAAACGCAGCAGTGATAGGATTGGAGAGTTTTGGTGAGCAAATGAAGACCCTTTGAAGTCATATTGCATGGTACCCATTCCACGGGTCTCAACTCTCCAGGTTTAAGGGATTCTTCCTTCAGCTAAAACATGCATGTGGAACCCAGAGTATGATCAACCGTGTGATCGGGAGACGTGTTGAAATATGTCTCAGTTCTCGTCCCCTGGTACTCGGGTGCAACATTCCAGATGCTTTACTAACACTCTCCCGACTTGGAGAGTCAGTGCCTTTAACCTCCTGTTTGGCCCAGTTTGCAAATTCCGCGGAAGATGAACAGGAATAGGGAGAACCAATGAGAGACTAGCTGGAGGTGTCTGGACGGGAAAATTTAACTCTCATTTCCCACCAGGAAGAGGAATTAACCAAAGGCTCAGCGTGCCATGCGGGAACCAGATTAGGGCCTGAGGCAATCCTGCGGTGTTGCGGCCAGCTCACAAGAAAGCGAGTTGAAGAAAGGAGCTCAGGGGCACTGTAATTCACAAACCTGCAGAGTTATAAATGACAGCTATCATCCAAAAATATACTGAAGTAAGGCTGCCAAGAGGACTTGAAAGCCGGGCAGAATTGCAGGAAACCGATTTCAGGAGGTAGACTGGAATTGCATTTAAAGCATAGGAAAAGAGGCAGAAGGTCGACAATGATGCACTTGGCCAAAAAGGGCGTATGCGTTTTTTCCTGAATATATTCAGGAAAAAACGCATACGCCCTTTTTGGCCAACCAAGCAAGCTTGCAAAGGAAATCTGCACTACAATGAAGTCTCACTCCCCCCACCCGTCAAAAGGGCCATCTGAAAAAAGTGTAAAATCCAGAAAGGCAGGACAGGCCATGGAGAACTGGGAGCCTTGTTATGCTGATGGGCGGGATGTAAATTGCCAACAGCCACTCGGGAGAAGTGTATGGTGTTTCCTGAAACATCTAAAAAACAAAGCAACAGAGCCTAGGGCACTTCCACTTATGGTCCTGCAGCTTAGGGAAATTAAAATCAAAAAGACACAGCCACCCCAAAGTTTGGGATGGCTCTGTTTACAAGAAACTCGTTTACGGTACAAGTTCAATATCGCATAAAGTGAAAAATGGATAAAGAAGTTGTGGTACTTACGTACAATGCAATATCACTCAGCAATGACATCTATGTCATCAGGCCCATAGCAGCATAATGAGTGGATTCAGGTATGATGATTCTAACTGAAATAAGTCACACAGAAAAAGAAACATCATAAGATATCACTAATACACGGAATGTAAACTTGGCTACACAGGAACTGAATTTCAAAACAGAACATGGTCCCAAATTTAGAAAACCAACTTATGCTTGCTTAAGGGGAAAGGTGAGTTGCGGTGCTGCATAAAACCAGAGATTGAAATGAGCACAGATAAAGTTCCTTAAGCCAAATATGTAATAGACAAGAGCTACTCCTTGCTCAACGAAATGGACTCAAAACCCCATATTAAACGCCTAATAATGTACCTGACTAGTAAGTATCTTAAAACCTATGGATTGCTATGTCTCTGAAAGTGAATCAATCGTGAGTACAGGGGCAAAAACGCAGCAGTGATAGGATTGGAGAGTTTTGGTGAGCAAATGAAGACCCTTTGAAGTCATATTGCATGGTACCCATTCCACGGGTCTCAACTCTCCAGGTTTAAGGGATTCTTCCTTCAGCTAAAACATGCATGTGGAACCCAGAGTATGATCAACCGTGTGATCGGGAGACGTGTTGAAATATATCTCAGTTCTTGTCCCCTGGTACTCGGGTGCAACATTCCAGATGCTTTACTAACACTCTCCCGACTTGGAGAGTCAGTGCCTTTAACCTCCTGTTTGGCCCAGTTTGCAAATTCCGCGGAAGATGAACAGGAATAGGGAGAACCAATGAGAGACTAGCTGGAGGTGTCTGGACGGGAAAATTTAACTCTCATTTCCCACCAGGAAGAGGAATTAACCAAAGGCTCAGCGTGCCATGCCGGAACCAGATTAGGGCCTGAAGCAATCCTGCGGTGTTGCGGCCAGCTCACAAGAAAGCGAGTTGAAGAAAGGAGCTCAGGGGCACTGTAATTCACAAACCTGCAGAGTTATAAATGACAGCTATCATCCAAAAATATACTGAAGTAAGGCTGCCAAGAGGACTTGAAAGCCGGGCAGAATTGCAGGAAACCGATTTCAGGAGGTAGACTGGAATTGCATTTAAAGCATAGGAAAAGAGGCAGAAGGTCGACAATGATGCACTTGGCCAAAAAGGGCGTATGCGTTTTTTCCTGAATATATTCAGGAAAAAACGCATACGCCCTTTTTGGCCAACCAAGCAAGCTTGCAAAGGAAATCTGCACTACAATGAAGTCTCACTCCCCCCACCCGTCAAAAGGGCCATCTGAAAAAAGTGTAAAATCCAGAAACGCAGGACAGGCCATGGAGAACTGGGAGCCTTGTTATGCTGATGGGCGGGATGTAAATTGCCAACAGCCACTCGGGAGAAGTGTATGGTGTTTCCTGAAACATCTAAAAAACAAAGCAACAGAGCCTAGGGCACTTCCACTTATGGTCCTATAGCTTAGGGAAATTAAAATCAAAAAGACACAGCCACCCCAAAGTTTGGGATGGCTCTGTTTACAAGAAACTCGTTTACGGTACAAGTTCAATATCGCATAAAGCGAAAAATGGATAAAGAAGTTGTGGTACTTACGTACAATGCAATATCACTCAGCAATGACATCTATGTCATCAGGCCCATAGCAGCATAATGAGTGGATTCAGGTATGATGATTCTAACTGAAATAAGTCACACAGAAAAAGAAACATCATAAGATATCACTAATACACGGAATGTAAACTTGGCTACACAGGAACTGAATTTCAAAACAGAACATGGTCCCAAATTTAGAAAATCAACTTATGCTTGCTTAAGGGGAAAGGTGAGTTGGGGTGCTGCATAAAACCAGAGATTGAAATGAGCACAGATAAAGTTCCTTAAGCCAAATATGGAATAGACAAGAGCTACTCCTTGCTCAACGAAATGGACTCAAAACCCCATATTAAACGCCTAATAATGTACCTGACTAGTAAGTATCTTAAAACCTATGGATTGCTATGTCTCTGAAAGTGAATCAATCGTGAGTACAGGGGCAAAAACGCAGCAGTGATAGGATTGGAGAGTTTTGGTGAGCAAATGAAGACCCTTTGAAGTCATATTGCATGGTACCCATTCCACGGGTCTCAACTCTCCAGGTTTAAGGGATTCTTCCTTCAGCTAAAACATGCATGTGGAACCCAGAGTATGATCAACCGTGTGATCGGGAGACGTGTTGAAATATGTCTCAGTTCTCGTCCCCTGGTACTCGGGTGCAACATTCCAGATGCTTTACTAACACTCTCCCGACTTGGAGAGTCAGTGCCTTTAACCTCCTGTTTGGCCCAGTTTGCAAATTCCGCGGAAGATGAACAGGAATAGGGAGAACCAATGAGAGACTAGCTGGAGGTGTCTGGACGGGAAAATTTAACTCTCATTTCCCACCAGGAAGAGGAATTAACCAAAGGCTCAGCGTGCCATGCCGGAACCAGATTAGGGCCTGAAGCAATCCTGCGGTGTTGCGGCCAGCTCACAAGAAAGCGAGTTGAAAAAAGGAGCTCAGGGGCACTGTAATTCACAAACCTGCAGAGTTATAAATGACAGCTATCATCCAAAAATATACTGAGGCAAGGCTGCCAAGAGGACTTGAAAGCCGGGCAGAATTGCAGGAAACCGATTTCAGGAGGTAGACTGGAATTGCATTTAAAGCATAGGAAAAGAGGCAGAAGGTCGACAATGATGCACTTGGCCAAAAAGGGCGTATGCGTTTTTTCCTGAATATATTCAGGAAAAAACGCATACGCCCTTTTTGGCCAACCAAGCAAGCTTGCAAAGGAAATCTGCACTACAATGAAGTCTCACTCCCCCCCCGTCAAAAGGGCCATCTGAAAAAAGTGTAAAATCCAGAAAGGCAGGACAGGCCATGGAGAACTGGGAGCCTTGTTATGCTGATGGGCGGGATGTAAATTGCCAACAGCCACTTGGGAGACGTGTATGGTGTTTCCTGAAACATCTAAAAAACAAAGCAACAGAGCCTAGGGCACTTCCACTTATGGTCCTATAGCTTAGGGAAATTAAAATCAAAAAGACACAGCCACCCCAAAGTTTGGGATGGCTCTGTTTACAAGAAACTCGTTTACGGTACAAGTTCAATATCGCATAAAGCGAAAAATGGATAAAGAAGTTGTGGTACTTACGTACAATGCAATATCACTCAGCAATGACATCTATGTCATCAGGCCCATAGAAGCATAATGAGTGGATTCAGGTATGATGATTCTAACTGAAATAAGTCACACAGAAAAAGAAACATCATAAGATATCACTAATACACGGAATGTAAACTTGGCTACACAGGAACTGAATTTCAAAACAGAACATGGTCCCAAATTTAGAAAACCAACTTATGCTTGCTTAAGGGGAAAGGTGAGTTGGGGTGCTGCATAAAACCAGAGATTGAAATGAGCACAGATAAAGTTCCTTAAGCCAAATATGTAATAGACAAGAGCTACTCCTTGCTCAACGAAATGGACTCAAAACCCCATATTAAACGCCTAATAATGTACCTGACTAGTAAGTATCTTAAAACCTATGGATTGCTATGTCTCTGAAAGTGAATCAATCGTGAGTACAGGGGCAAAAACGCAGCAGTGATAGGATTGGAGAGTTTTGGTGAACAAATGAAGACCCTTTGAAGTCATATTGCATGGTACCCATTCCACGGGTCTCAACTCTCCAGGTTTAAGGGATTCTTCCTTCAGCTAAAACATGCATGTGGAACCCAGAGTATGATCAACCGTGTGATCGGGAGACGTGTTGAAATATGTCTCAGTTCTTGTCCCCTGGTACTCGGGTGCAACATTCCAGATGCTTTACTAACACTCTCCCGACTTGGAGAGTCAGTGCCTTTAACCTCCTGTTTGGCCCAGTTTGCAAATTCCGCGGAAGATGAACAGGAATAGGGAGAACCAATGAGAGACTAGCTGGAGGTGTCTGGACGGGAAAATTTAACTCTCATTTCCCACCAGGAAGAGGAATTAACCAAAGGCTCAGCGTGCCATGCCGGAACCAGATTAGGGCCTGAAGCAATCCTGCGGTGTTGCGGCCAGCTCACAAGAAAGCGAGTTGAAGAAAGGAGCTCAGGGGCACTGTAATTCACAAACCTGCAGAGTTATAAATGACAGCTATCATCCAAAAATATACTGAAGTAAGGCTGCCAAGAGGACTTGAAAGCCGGGCAGAATTGCAGGAAACCGATTTCAGGAGGTAGACTGGAATTGCATTTAAAGCATAGGAAAAGAGGCAGAAGGTCGACAATGATGCACTTGGCCAAAAAGGGCGTATGCGTTTTTTCCTGAATATATTCAGGAAAAAACGCATACGCCCTTTTTGGCCAACCAAGCAAGCTTGCAAAGGAAATCTGCACTACAATGAAGTCTCACTTCCCCCCCGTCAAAAGGGCCATCTGAAAAAAGTGTAAAATCCAGAAAGGCAGGACAGGCCATGGAGAACTGGGAGCCTTGTTATGCTGATGGGCGGGATGTAAATTGCCAACAGCCACTCGGGAGAAGTGTATGGTGTTTCCTGAAACATCTAAAAAACAAAGCAACAGAGCCTAGGGCACTTCCACTTATGGTCCTATAGCTTAGGGAAATTAAAATCAAAAAGACACAGCCACCCCAAAGTTTGGGATGGCTCTGTTTACAAGAAACTCGTTTACGGTACAAGTTCAATATCGCATAAAGCGAAAAATGGATAAAGAAGTTGTGGTACTTACGTACAATGCAATATCACTCAGCAATGACATCTATGTCATCAGGCCCATAGCAGCATAATGAGTGGATTCAGGTATGATGATTCTAACTGAAATAAGTCACACAGAAAAAGAAACATCATAAGATATCACTAATACACGGAATGTAAACTTGGCTACACAGGAACTGAATTTCAAAACAGAACATGGTCCCAAATTTAGAAAACCAACTTATGCTTGCTTAAGGGGAAAGGTGAGTTGGGGTGCTGCATAAAACCAGAGATTGAAATGAGCACATATAAAGTTCCTTAAGCCAAATATGGAATAGACAAGAGCTACTCCTTGCTCAACGAAATGGACTCAAAACCCCATATTAAACGCCTAATAATGTACCTGACTAGTAAGTATCTTAAAACCTATGGATTGCTATGTCTCTGAAAGTGAATCAATCGTGAGTACAGGGGCAAAAACGCAGCAGTGATAGGATTGGAGAGTTTTGGTGAGCAAATGAAGACCCTTTGAAGTCATATTGCATGGTACCCATTCCACGGGTCTCAACTCTCCAGGTTTAAGGGATTCTTCCTTCAGCTAAAACATGCATGTGGAACCCAGAGTATGATCAACCGTGTGATCGGGAGACGTGTTGAAATATGTCTCAGTTCTCGTCCCCTGGTACTCGGGTGCAACATTCCAGATGCTTTACTAACACTCTCCCGACTTGGAGAGTCAGTGCCTTTAACCTCCTGTTTGGCCCAGTTTGCAAATTCCGCGGAAGATGAACAGGAATAGGGAGAACCAATGAGAGACTAGCTGGAGGTGTCTGGACGGGAAAATTTAACTCTCATTTCCCACCAGGAAGAGGAATTAACCAAAGGCTCAGCGTGCCATGCCGGAACCAGATTAGGGCCTGAAGCAATCCTGCGGTGTTGCGGCCAGCTCACAAGAAAGCGAGTTGAAGAAAGGAGCTCAGGGGCACTGTAATTCACAAACCTGCAGAGTTATAAATGACAGCTATCATCCAAAAATATACTGAAGTAAGGCTGCCAAGAGGACTTGAAAGCCGGGCAGAATTGCAGGGAACCGATTTCAGGAGGTAGACTGGAATTGCATTTAAAGCATAGGAAAAGAGGCAGAAGGTCGACAATGATGCACTTGGCCAAAAAGGGCGTATGCGTTTTTTCCTGAATATATTCAGGAAAAAACGCATACGCCCTTTTTGGCCAACCAAGCAAGCTTGCAAAGGAAATCTGCACTACAATGAAGTCTCACTTCCCCCCCGTCAAAAGGGCCATCTGAAAAAAGTGTAAAATCCAGAAAGGCAGGACAGGCCATGGAGAACTGGGAGCCTTGTTATGCTGATGGGCGGGATGTAAATTGCCAACAGCCACTCGGGAGAAGTGTATGGTGTTTCCTGAAACATCTAAAAAACAAAGCAACAGAGCCTAGGGCACTTCCACTTATGGTCCTACAGCTTAGGGAAATTAAAATCAAAAAGACACAGCCACCCCAAAGTTTGGGATGGCTCTGTTTACAAGAAACTCGTTTACGGTACAAGTTCAATATCGCATAAAGCGAAAAATGGATAAAGAAGTTGTGGTACTTACGTACAATGCAATATCACTCAGCAATGACATCTATGTCATCAGGCCCATAGCAGCATGATGAGTGGATTCAGGTATGATGATTCTAACTGAAATAAGTCACACAGAAAAAGAAACATCATAAGATATCACTAATACACGGAATGTAAACTTGGCTACACAGGAACTGAATTTCAAAACAGAACATGGTCCCAAATTTAGAAAACCAACTTATGCTTGCTTAAGGGGAAAGGTGAGTTGGGGTGCTGCATAAAACCAGAGATTGAAATGAGCACAGATAAAGTTCCTTAAGCCAAATATGTAATAGACAAGAGCTACTCCTTGCTCAACGAAATGGACTCAAAACCCCATATTAAACGCCTAATAATGTACCTGACTAGTAAGTATCTTAAAACCTATGGATTGCTATGTCTCTGAAAGTGAATCAATCGTGAGTACAGGGGCAAAAACGCAGCAGTGATAGGATTGGAGAGTTTTGGTGAGCAAATGAAGACCCTTTGAAGTCATATTGCATGGTACCCATTCCACGGGTCTCAACTCTCCAGGTTTAAGGGATTCTTCCTTCAGCTAAAACATGCATGTGGAACCCAGAGTATGATCAACCGTGTGATCGGGAGACGTGTTGAAATATGTCTCAGTTCTCGTCCCCTGGTACTCGGGTGCAACATTCCAGATGCTTTACTAACACTCTCCCGACTTGGAGAGTCAGTGCCTTTAACCTCCTGTTTGGCCCAGTTTGCAAATTCCACGGAAGATGAACAGGAATAGGGAGAACCAATGAGAGACTAGCTGGAGGTGTCTGGACGGGAAAATTTAACTCTCATTTCCCACCAGGAAGAGGAATTAACCAAAGGCTCAGCGTGCCATGCCGGAACCAGATTAGGGCCTGAAGCAATCCTGTGGTGTTGCGGCCAGCTCACAAGAAAGCGAGTTGAAGAAAGGAGCTCAGGGGCACTGTAATTCACAAACCTGCAGAGTTATAAATGACAGCTATCATCCAAAAATATACTGAAGCAAGGCTGCCAAGAGGACTTGAAAGCCGGGCAGAATTGCAGGAAACCGATTTCAGGAGGTAGACTGGAATTGCATTTAAAGCATAGGAAAAGAGGCAGAAGGTCGACAATGATGCACTTGGCCAAAAAGGGCGTATGCGTTTTTTCCTGAATATATTCAGGAAAAAACGCATACGCCCTTTTTGGCCAACCAAGCAAGCTTGCAAAGGAAATCTGCACTACAATGAAGTCTCACTCCCCCCCCCGTCAAAAGGGCCATCTGAAAAAAGTGTAAAATCCAGAAAGGCAGGACAGGCCATGGAGAACTGGGAGCCTTGTTATGCTGATGGGCGGGATGTAACTTGCCAACAGCCACTCGGGAGAAGTGTATGGTGTTTCCTGAAACATCTAAAAAACAAAGCAACAGAGCCTAGGGCACTTCCACTTATGGTCCTATAGCTTAGGGAAATTAAAATCAAAAAGACACAGCCACCCCAAAGTTTGGGATGGCTCTGTTTACAAGAAACTCGTTTACGGTACAAGTTCAATATCGCATAAAGCGAAAAATGGATAAAGAAGTTGTGGTACTTACGTACAATGCAATATCACTCAGCAATGACATCTATGTCATCAGGCCCATAGCAGCATAATGAGTGGATTCAGGTATGATGATTCTAACTGAAATAAGTCACACAGAAAAAGAAACATCATAAGATATCACTAATACACGGAATGTAAACTTGGCTACACAGGAACTGAATTTCAAAACAGAACATGGTCCCAAATTTAGAAAACCAACTTATGCTTGCTTAAGGGGAAAGGTGAGTTGGGGTGCTGCATAAAACCAGAGATTGAAATGAGCACAGATAAAGTTCCTTAAGCCAAATATGTAATAGACAAGAGCTACTCCTTGCTCAACGAAATGGACTCAAAACCCCATATTAAACGCCTAATAATGTACCTGACTAGTAAGTATCTTAAAACCTATGGATTGCTATGTCTCTGAAAGTGAATCAATCGTGAGTACAGGGGCAAAAACGCAGCAGTGATAGGATTGGAGAGTTTTGGTGAGCAAATGAAGACCCTTTGAAGTCATATTGCATGGTACCCATTCCACGGGTCTCAACTCTCCAGGTTTAAGGGATTCTTCCTTCAGCTAAAACATGCATGTGGAACCCAGAGTATGATCAACCGTGTGATCGGGAGACGTGTTGAAATATGTCTCAGTTCTTGTCCCCTGGTACTCGGGTGCAACATTCCAGATGCTTTACTAACACTCTCCCGACTTGGAGAGTCAGTGCCTTTAACCTCCTGTTTGGCCCAGTTTGCAAATTCCGCGGAAGATGAACAGGAATAGGGAGAACCAATGAGAGACTAGCTGGAGGTGTCTGGACGGGAAAATTTAACTCTCATTTCCCACCAGGAAGAGGAATTAACCAAAGGCTCAGCGTGCCATGCCGGAACCAGATTAGGGCCTGAAGCAATCCTGCGGTGTTGCGGCCAGCTCACAAGAAAGCGAGTTGAAGAAAGGAGCTCAGGGGCACTGTAATTCACAAACCTGCAGAGTTATAAATGACAGCTATCATCCAAAAATATACTGAAGTAAGGCTGCCAAGAGGACTTGAAAGCCGGGCAGAATTGCAGGAAACCGATTTCAGGAGGTAGACTGGAATTGCATTTAAAGCATAGGAAAAGAGGCAGAAGGTCGACAATGATGCACTTGGCCAAAAAGGGCGTATGCGTTTTTTCCTGAATATATTCAGGAAAAAACGCATATGCCCTTTTTGGCCAACCAAGCAAGCTTGCAAAGGAAATCTGCACTACAATGAAGTCTCACTTCCCCCCCCGTCAAAAGGGCCATCTGAAAAAAGTGTAAAATCCAGAAAGGCAGGACAGGCCATGGAGAACTGGGAGCCTTGTTATGCTGATGGGCGGGATGTAAATTGCCAACAGCCACTCGGGAGAAGTGTATGGTGTTTCCTGAAACATCTAAAAAACAAAGCAACAGAGCCTAGGGCACTTCCACTTATGGTCCTATAGCTTAGGGAAATTAAAATCAAAAAGACACAGCCACCCCAAAATTTGGGATGGCTCTGTTTACAAGAAACTCGTTTATGGTACAAGTTCAATATCGCATAAAGCGAAAAATGGATAAAGAAGTTGTGGTACTTACGTACAATGCAATATCACTCAGCAATGACATCTATGTCATCAGGCCCATAGCAGCATAATGAGTGGATTCAGGTATGATGATTCTAACTGAAATAAGTCACACAGAAAAAGAAACATCATAAGATATCACTAATACACGGAATGTAAACTTGGCTACACAGGAACTGAATTTCAAAACAGAACATGGTCCCAAATTTAGAAAACCAACTTATGCTTGCTTAAGGGGAAAGGTGAGTTGGGGTGCTGCATAAAACCAGAGATTGAAATGAGCACAGATAAAGTTCCTTAAGCCAAATATGTAATAGACAAGAGCTACTCCTTGCTCAACGAAATGGACTCAAAACCCCATATTAAACGCCTAATAATGTACCTGACTAGTAAGTATCTTAAAACCTATGGATTGCTATGTCTCTGAAAGTGAATCAATCGTGAGTACAGGGGCAAAAACGCAGCAGTGATAGGATTGGAGAGTTTTGGTGAGCAAATGAAGACCCTTTGAAGTCATATTGCATGGTACCCATTCCACGGGTCTCAACTCTCCAGGTTTAAGGGATTCTTCCTTCAGCTAAAACATGCATGTGGAACCCAGAGTATGATCAACCGTGTGATCGGGAGACGTGTTGAAATATGTCTCAGTTCTCGTCCCCTGGTACTCGGGTGCAACATTCCAGATGCTTTACTAACACTCTCCCGACTTGGAGAGTCAGTGCCTTTAACCTCCTGTTTGGCCCAGTTTGCAAATTCCGCGGAAGATGAACAGGAATAGGGAGAACCAATGAGAGACTAGCTGGAGGTGTCTGGACGGGAAAATTTAACTCTCATTTCCCACCAGGAAGAGGAATTAACCAAAGGCTCAGCGTGCCATGTGGGAACCAGATTAGGGCCTGAGGCAATCCTGCGGTGTTGCGGCCAGCTCACAAGAAAGCGAGTTGAAGAAAGGAGCTCAGGGGCACTGTAATTCACAAACCTGCAGAGTTATAAATGACAGCTATCATCCAAAAATATACTGAAGTAAGGCTGCCAAGAGGACTTGAAAGCCGGGCAGAATTGCAGGAAACCGATTTCAGGAGGTAGACTGGAATTGCATTTAAAGCATAGGAAAAGAGGCAGAAGGTCGACAATGATGCACTTGGCCAAAAAGGGCGTATGCATTTTTTCCTGAATATATTCAGGAAAAAACGCATACGCCCTTTTTGGCCAACCAAGCAAGCTTGCAAAGGAAATCTGCACTACAATGAAGTCTCACTTCCCCCCGGTCAAAAGGGCCATCTGAAAAAAGTGTAAAATCCAGAAAGGCAGGACAGGCCATGGAGAACTGGGAGCCTTGTTATGCTGATGGGCGGGATGTAAATTGCCAACAGCCACTCGGGAGAAGTGTATGGTGTTTCCTGAAACATCTAAAAAACAAAGCAACAGAGCCTAGGGCACTTCCACTTATGGTCCTATAGCTTAGGGAAATTAAAATCAAAAAGACACAGCCACCCCAAAGTTTGGGATGGCTCTGTTTACAAGAAACTCGTTTACGGTACAAGTTCAATATCGCATAAAGCGAAAAATGGATAAAGAAGTTGTGGTACTTACGTACAATGCAATATCACTCAGCAATGACATCTATGTCATCAGGCCCATAGCAGCATAATGAGTGGATTCAGGTATGATGATTCTAACTGAAATAAGTCACACAGAAAAAGAAACATCATAAGATATCACTAATACACGGAATGTAAACTTGGCTACACAGGAACTGAATTTCAAAACAGAACATGGTCCCAAATTTAGAAAATCAACTTATGCTTGCTTAAGGGGAAAGGTGAGTTGGGGTGCTGCATAAAACCAGAGATTGAAATGAGCACAGATAAAGTTCCTTAAGCCAAATATGGAATAGACAAGAGCTACTCCTTGCTCAACGAAATGGACTCAAAACCCCATATTAAACGCCTAATAATGTACCTGACTAGTAAGTATCTTAAAACCTATGGATTGCTATGTCTCTGAAAGTGAATCAATCGTGAGTACAGGGGCAAAAACGCAGCAGTGATAGGATTGGAGAGTTTTGGTGAGCAAATGAAGACCCTTTGAAGTCATATTGCATGGTACCCATTCCACGGGTCTCAACTCTCCAGGTTTAAGGGATTCTTCCTTCAGCTAAAACATGCATGTGGAACCCAGAGTATGATCAACCGTGTGATCGGGAGACGTGTTGAAATATGTCTCAGTTCTCGTCCCCTGGTACTCGGGTGCAACATTCCAGATGCTTTACTAACACTCTCCCGACTTGGAGAGTCAGTGCCTTTAACCTCCTGTTTGGCCCAGTTTGCAAATTCCGCGGAAGATGAACAGGAATAGGGAGAACCAATGAGAGACTAGCTGGAGGTGTCTGGACGGGAAAATTTAACTCTCATTTCCCACCAGGAAGAGGAATTAACCAAAGGCTCAGCGTGCCATGCCGGAACCAGATTAGGGCCTGAAGCAATCCTGCGGTGTTGCGGCCAGCTCACAAGAAAGCGAGTTGAAAAAAGGAGCTCAGGGGCACTGTAATTCACAAACCTGCAGAGTTATAAATGACAGCTATCATCCAAAAATATACTGAAGTAAGGCTGCCAAGAGGACTTGAAAGCCGGGCAGAATTGCAGGAAACCGATTTCAGGAGGTAGACTGGAATTGCATTTAAAGCATAGGAAAAGAGGCAGAAGGTAGACAATGATGCACTTGGCCAAAAAGGGCGTATGCGTTTTTTCCTGAATATATTCAGGAAAAAACGCATACGCCCTTTTTGGCCAACCAAGCAAGCTTGCAAAGGAAATCTGCACTACAATGAAGTCTCACTTCCCCCCCGTCAAAAGGGCCATCTGAAAAAAGTGTAAAATCCAGAAAGGCAGGACAGGCCATGGAGAACTGGGAGCCTTGTTATGCTGATGGGCGGGATGTAACTTGCCAACAGCCACTCGGGAGAAGTGTATGGTGTTTCCTGAAACATCTAAAAAACAAAGCAAGAGAGCCTAGGGCACTTCCACTTATGGTCCTATAGCTTAGGGAAATTAAAATCAAAAAGACACAGCCACCCCAAAGTTTGGGATGGCTCTGTTTACAAGAAACTCGTTTACGGTACAAGTTCAATATCGCATAAAGCGAAAAATGGATAAAGAAGTTGTGGTACTTACGTACAATGCAATATCACTCAGCAATGACATCTATGTCATCAGGCCCATAGCAGCATAATGAGTGGATTCAGGTATGATGATTCTAACTGAAATAAGTCACACAGAAAAAGAAACATCATAAGATATCACTAATACACGGAATGTAAACTTGGCTACACAGGAACTGAATTTCAAAACAGAACATGGTCCCAAATTTAGAAAACCAACTTATGCTTGCTTAAGGGGAAAGGTGAGTTGGGGTGCTGCATAAAACCAGAGATTGAAATGAGCACAGATAAAGTTCCTTAAGCCAAATATGTAATAGACAAGAGCTACTCCTTGCTCAACGAAATGGACTCAAAACCCCATATTAAACGCCTAATAATGTACCTGACTAGTAAGTATCTTAAAACCTATGGATTGCTATGTCTCTGAAAGTGAATCAATCGTGAGTACAGGGGCAAAAACGCAGCAGTGATAGGATTGGAGAGTTTTGGTGAGCAAATGAAGACCCTTTGAAGTCATATTGCATGGTACCCATTCCACGGGTCTCAACTCTCCAGGTTTAAGGGATTCTTCCTTCAGCTAAAACATGCATGTGGAACCCAGAGTATGATCAACCGTGTGATCGGGAGATGTGTTGAAATATGTCTCAGTTCTTGTCCCCTGGTACTCGGGTACAACATTCCAGATGCTTTACTAACACTCTCCCGACTTGGAGAGTCAGTGCCTTTAACCTCCTGTTTGGCCCAGTTTGCAAATTCCGCGGAAGATGAACAGGAATAGGGAGAACCAATGAGAGACTAGCTGGAGGTGTCTGGACGGGAAAATTTAACTCTCATTTCCCACCAGGAAGAGGAATTAACCAAAGGCTCAGCGTGCCATGCCGGAACCAGATTAGGGCCTGAAGCAATCCTGCGGTGTTGCGGCCAGCTCACAAGAAAGCGAGTTGAAGAAAGGAGCTCAGGGGCACTGTAATTCACAAACCTGCAGAGTTATAAATGACAGCTATCATCCAAAAATATACTGAAGTAAGGCTGCCAAGAGGACTTGAAAGCCGGGCAGAATTGCAGGAAACCGATTTCAGGAGGTAGACTGGAATTGCATTTAAAGCATAGGAAAAGAGGCAGAAGGTCGACAATGATGCACTTGGCCAAAAAGGGCGTATGCGTTTTTTCCTGAATATATTCAGGAAAAAACGCATACGCCCTTTTTGGCCAACCAAGCAAGCTTGCAAAGGAAATCTGCACTACAATGAAGTCTCACTTCCCCCCCGTCAAAGGGCCATCTGAAAAAAGTGTAAAATCCAGAAAGGCAGGACAGGCCATGGAGAACTGGGAGCCTTGTTATGCTGATGGGCGGGATGTAAATTGCCAACAGCCACTCGGGAGACGTGTATGGTGTTTCCTGAAACATCTAAAAAACAAAGCAACAGAGCCTAGGGCACTTCCACTTATGGTCCTATAGCTTAGGGAAATTAAAATCAAAAAGACACAGCCACCCCAAAGTTTGGGATGGCTCTGTTTACAAGAAACTCGTTTACGGTACAAGTTCAATATCGCATAAAGCGAAAAATGGATAAAGAAGTTGTGGTACTTACGTACAATGCAATATCACTCAGCAAAGACATCTATGTCATCAGGCCCATAGCAGCATAATGAGTGGATTCAGGTATGATGATTCTAACTGAAATAAGTCACACAGATAAAGAAACATCATAAGATATCACTAATACACGGAATGTAAACTTGGCTACACAGGAACTGAATTTCAAAACAGAACATGGTCCCAAATTTAGAAAACCAACTTATGCTTGCTTAAGGGGAAAGGTGAGTTGGGGTGCTGCATAAAACCAGAGATTGAAATAAGCACAGATAAAGTTCCTTAAGCCAAATATGGAATAGACAAGAGCTACTCCTTGCTCAACGAAATGGACTCAAAACCCCATATTAAACGCCTAATAATGTACCTGACTAGTAAGTATCTTAAAACCTATGGATTGCTATGTCTCTGAAAGTGAATCAATCGTGAGTACAGGGGCAAAAACGCAGCAGTGATAGGATTGGAGAGTTTTGGTGAGCAAATGAAGACCCTTTGAAGTCATATTGCATGGTACCCATTCCACGGGTCTCAACTCTCCAGGTTTAAGGGATTCTTCCTTCAGCTAAAACATGCATGTGGAACCCAGAGTATGATCAACCGTGTGATCGGGAGACGTGTTGAAATATGTCTCAGTTCTTGTCCCCTGGTACTCGGGTACAACATTCCAGATGCTTTACTAACACTCTCCCGACTTGGAGAGTCAGTGCCTTTAACCTCCTGTTTGGCCCAGTTTGCAAATTCCGCGGAAGATGAACAGGAATAGGGAGAACCAATGAGAGACTAGCTGGAGGTGTCTGGACGGGAAAATTTAACTCTCATTTCCCACCAGGAAGAGGAATTAACCAAAGGCTCAGCGTGCCATGCCGGAACCAGATTAGGGCCTGAAGCAATCCTGCGGTGTTGCGGCCAGCTCACAAGAAAGCGAGTTGAAGAAAGGAGCTCAGGGGCACTGTAATTCACAAACCTGCAGAGTTATAAATGACAGCTATCATCCAAAAATATACTGAAGTAAGGCTGCCAAGAGGACTTGAAAGCCGGGCAGAATTGCAGGAAACCGATTTCAGGAGGTAGACTGGAATTGCATTTAAAGCATAGGAAAAGAGGCAGAAGGTCGACAATGATGCACTTGGCCAAAAAGGGCGTATGCGTTTTTTCCTGAATATATTCAGGAAAAAACGCATACGCCCTTTTTGGCCAACCAAGCAAGCTTGCAAAGGAAATCTGCACTACAATGAAGTCTCACTTCCCCCCCGTCAAAGGGCCATCTGAAAAAAGTGTAAAATCCAGAAAGGCAGGACAGGCCATGGAGAACTGGGAGCCTTGTTATGCTGATGGGCGGGATGTAAATTGCCAACAGCCACTCGGGAGACGTGTATGGTGTTTCCTGAAACATCTAAAAAACAAAGCAACAGAGCCTAGGGCACTTCCACTTATGGTCCTATAGCTTAGGGAAATTAAAATCAAAAAGACACAGCCACCCCAAAGTTTGGGATGGCTCTGTTTACAAGAAACTCGTTTACGGTACAAGTTCAATATCGCATAAAGCGAAAAATGGATAAAGAAGTTGTGGTACTTACGTACAATGCAATATCACTCAGCAAAGACATCTATGTCATCAGGCCCATAGCAGCATAATGAGTGGATTCAGGTATGATGATTCTAACTGAAATAAGTCACACAGATAAAGAAACATCATAAGATATCACTAATACACGGAATGTAAACTTGGCTACACAGGAACTGAATTTCAAAACAGAACATGGTCCCAAATTTAGAAAACCAACTTATGCTTGCTTAAGGGGAAAGGTGAGTTGGGGTGCTGCATAAAACCAGAGATTGAAATAAGCACAGATAAAGTTCCTTAAGCCAAATATGGAATAGACAAGAGCTACTCCTTGCTCAACGAAATGGACTCAAAACCCCATATTAAACGCCTAATAATGTACCTGACTAGTAAGTATCTTAAAACCTATGGATTGCTATGTCTCTGAAAGTGAATCAATCGTGAGTACAGGGGCAAAAACGCAGCAGTGATAGGATTGGAGAGTTTTGGTGAGCAAATGAAGACCCTTTGAAGTCATATTGCATGGTACCCATTCCACGGGTCTCAACTCTCCAGGTTTAAGGGATTCTTCCTTCAGCTAAAACATGCATGTGGAACCCAGAGTATGATCAACCGTGTGATCTTGAGACGTGTTGAAATATGTCTCAGTTCTTGTCCCCTGGTACTCGGGTACAACATTCCAGATGCTTTACTAACACTCTCCCGACTTGGAGAGTCAGTGCCTTTAACCTCCTGTTTGGCCCAGTTTGCAAATTCCGCGGAAGATGAACAGGAATAGGGAGAACCAATGAGAGACTAGCTGGAGGTGTCTGGACAGGAAAATTTAACTCTCATTTCCCACCAGGAAGAGGAATTAACCAAAGGCTCAGCGTGCCATGCCGGAACCAGATTAGGGCCTGAAGCAATCCTGCGGTGTTGCGGCCAGCTCACAAGAAAGCGAGTTGAAGAAAGGAGCTCAGGGGTACTGTAATTCACAAACCTGCAGAGTTATAAATGACAGCTATCATCCAAAAATATACTGAAGTAAGGCTGCCAAGAGGACTTGAAAGCCGGGCAGAATTGCAGGAAACCAATTTCAGGAGGTAGACTGGAATTGCATTTAAAGCATAGGAAAAGAGGCAGAAGGTCGACAATGATGCACTTGGCCAAAAAGGGCGTATGCGTTTTTTCCTGAATATATTCAGGAAAAAACGCATACGCCCTTTTTGGCCAACCAAGCAAGCTTGCAAAGGAAATCTGCACTACAATGAAGTCTCACTCCCCCCACCCGTCAAAAGGGCCATCTGAAAAAAGTGTAAAATCCAGAAAGGCAGGACAGGCCATGGAGAACTGGGAGCCTTGTTATGCTGATGGGCGGGATGTAAATTGCCAACAGCCACTCGGGAGACGTGTATGGTGTTTCCTGAAACATCTAAAAAACAAAGCAACAGAGCCTAGGGCACTTCCACTTATGGTCCTATAGCTTAGGGAAATTAAAATCAAAAAGACACAGCCACCCCAAAGTTTGGGATGGCTCTGTTTACAAGAAACTCGTTTACGGTACAAGTTCAATATCGCATAAAGCGAAAAATGGATAAAGAAGTTGTGGTACTTACGTACAATGCAATATCACGCAGCAATGACATCTATGTCATCAGGCCCATAGCAGCATAATGAGTGGATTCAGGTATGATGATTCTAACTGAAATAAGTCACACAGAAAAAGAAACATCATAAGATATCACTAATACACGGAATGTAAACTTGGCTACACAGGAACTGAATTTCAAAACAGAACATGGTCCCAAATTTAGAAAACCAACTTATGCTTGCTTAAGGGGAAAGGTGAGTTGGGGTGCTGCATAAAACCAGAGATTGAAATGAGCACAGATAAAGTTCCTTAAGCCAAATATGGAATAGACAAGAGCTACTCCTTGCTCAACGAAATGGACTCAAAACCCCATATTAAACGCCTAATAATGTACCTGACTAGTAAGTATCTTAAAACCTATGGATTGCTATGTCTCTGAAAGTGAATCAATCGTGAGTACAGGGGCAAAAACGCAGCAGTGATAGGATTGGAGAGTTTTGGTGAGCAAATGAAGACCCTTTGAAGTCATATTGCATGGTACCCATTCCACGGGTCTCAACTCTCCAGGTTTAAGGGATTCTTCCTTCAGCTAAAACATGCATGTGGAACCCAGAGTATGATCAACCGTGTGATCGGGAGACGTGTTGAAATATGTCTCAGTTCTTGTCCCCTGGTACTCGGGTACAACATTCCAGATGCTTTACTAACACTCTCCCGACTTGGAGAGTCAGTGCCTTTAACCTCCTGTTTGGCCCAGTTTGCAAATTCCGCGGAAGATGAACAGGAATAGGGAGAACCAATGAGAGACTAGCTGGAGGTGTCTGGACGGGAAAATTTAACTCTCATTTCCCACCAGGAAGAGGAATTAACCAAAGGCTCAGCGTGCCATGCCGGAACCAGATTAGGGCCTGAAGCAATCCTGCGGTGTTGCGGCCAGCTCACAAGAAAGCGAGTTGAAGAAAGGAGCTCAGGGGCACTGTAATTCACAAACCTGCAGAGTTATAAATGACAGCTATCATCCAAAAATATACTGAAGTAAGGCTGCCAAGAGGACTTGAAAGCCGGGCAGAATTGCAGGAAACCGATTTCAGGAGGTAGACTGGAATTGCATTTAAAGCATAGGAAAAGAGGCAGAAGGTCGACAATGATGCACTTGGCCAAAAAGGGCGTATGCGTTTTTTCCTGAATATATTCAGGAAAAAACGCATACGCCCTTTTTGGCCAACCAAGCAAGCTTGCAAAGGAAATCTGCACTACAATGAAGTCTCACTCCCCCCACCCGTCAAAAGGGCCATCTGAAAAAAGTGTAAAATCCAGAAAGGCAGGACAGGCCATGGAGAACTGGGAGCCTTGTTATGCTGATGGGCGGGATGTAACTTGCCAACAGCCACTCGGGAGAAGTGTATGGTGTTTCCTGAAACATCTAAAAAACAAAGCAACAGAGCCTAGGGCACTTCCACTTATGGTCCTATAGCTTAGGGAAATTAAAATCAAAAAGACACAGCCACCCCAAAGTTTGGGATGGCTCTGTTTACAAGAAACTCGTTTACGGTACAAGTTCAATATCGCATAAAGCGAAAAATGGATAAAGAAGGTGTGGTACTTACGTACAATGCAATATCACTCAGCAATGACATCTATGTCATCAGGCCCATAGCAGCATAATGAGTGGATTCAGGTATGATGATTCTAACTGAAATAAGTCACACAGAAAAAGAAACATCATAAGATATCACTAATACACGGAATGTAAACTTGGCTACACAGGAACTGAATTTCAAAACAGAACATGGTCCCAAATTTAGAAAACCAACTTATGCTTGCTTAAGGGGAAAGGTGAGTTGGGGTGCTGCATAAAACCAGAGATTGAAATGAGCACAGATAAAGTTCCTTAAGCCAAATATGGAATAGACAAGAGCTACTCCTTGCTCAACGAAATGGACTCAAAACCCCATATTAAACGACTAAGAATGTACCTGACTAGTAAGTATCTTAAAACCTATGGATTGCTATGTCTCTGAAAGTGAATCAATCGTGAGTACAGGGGCAAAAACGCAGCAGTGATAGGATTGGAGAGTTTTGGTGAGCAAATGAAGACCCTTTGAAGTCATATTGCATGGTACCCATTCCACGGGTCTCAACTCTCCAGGTTTAAGGGATTCTTCCTTCAGCTAAAACATGCATGTGGAACCCAGAGTATGATCAACCGTGTGATCAGGAGACGTGTTGAAATATGTCTCAGTTCTCGTCCCCTGGTACTCGGGTACAACATTCCAGATGCTTTACTAACACTCTCCCGACTTGGAGAGTCAGTGCCTTTAACCTCCTGTTTGGCCCAGTTTGCAAATTCCGCGGAAGATGAACAGGAATAGGGAGAACCAATGAGAGACTAGCTGGAGGTGTCTGGACGGGAAAATTTAACTCTCATTTCCCACCAGGAAGAGGAATTAACCAAAGGCTCAGCGTGCCATGCCGGAACCAGATTAGGGCCTGAAGCAATCCTGCGGTGTTGCAGCCAGCTCACAAGAAAGCGAGTTGAAGAAAGGAGCTCAGGGGCACTGTAATTCACAAACCTGCAGAGTTATAAATGACAGCTATCATCCAAAAATATACTGAAGTAAGGCTGCCAAGAGGACTTGAAAGCCGGGCAGAATTGCAGGAAACCGATTTCAGGAGGTAGACTGGAATTGCATTTAAAGCATAGGAAAAGAGGCAGAAGGTCGACAATGATGCACTTGGCCAAAAAGGGCGTATGCGTTTTTTCCTGAATATATTCAGGAAAAAACGCATACGCCCTTTTTGGCCAACCAAGCAAGCTTGCAAAGGAAATCTGCACTACAATGAAGTCTCACTTCCCCCCCCCCCCCGTCAAAAGGGCCATCTGAAAAAAGTGTAAAATCCAGAAAGGCAAGACAGGCCATGGAGAACTGGGAGCCTTGTTATGCTGATGGGCGGGATGTAACTTGCCAACAGCCACTCGGGAGAAGTGTATGGTGTTTCCTGAAACATCTAAAAAACAAAGCAACAGAGCCTAGGGCACTTCCACTTATGGTCCTATAGCTTAGGGAAATTAAAATCAAAAAGACACAGCCACCCCAAAGTTTGGGATGGCTCTGTTTACAAGAAACTCGTTTACGGTACAAGTTCAATATCGCATAAAGCGAAAAATGGATAAAGAAGTTGTGGTACTTATGTACAATGCAATATCACTCAGCAATGACATCTATGTCATCAGGCCCATAGCAGCATAATGAGTGGATTCAGGTATGATGATTCTAACTGAAATAAGTCACACAGAAAAAGAAACATCATAAGATATCACTAATACACGGAATGTAAACTTGGCTACACAGGAACTGAATTTCAAAACAGAACATGGTCCCAAATTTAGAAAACCAACTTATGCTTGCTTAAGAGGAAAGGTGAGTTGGGGTGCTGCATAAAACCAGAGATTGAAATGAGCACATATAAAGTTCCTTAAGCCAAATATGGAATAGACAAGAGCTACTCCTTGCTCAACGAAATGGACTCAAAACCCCATATTAAACGACTAAGAATGTACCTGACTAGTAAGTATCTTAAAACCTATGGATTGCTATGTCTCTGAAAGTGAATCAATCGTGAGTACAGGGGCAAAAACGCAGCAGTGATAGGATTGGAGAGTTTTGGTGAGCAAATGAAGACCCTTTGAAGTCATATTGCATGGTACCCATTCCACGGGTCTCAACTCTCCAGGTTTAAGGGATTCTTCCTTCAGCTAAAACATGCATGTGGAACCCAGAGTATGATCAACCGTGTGATCGGGAGACGTGTTGAAATATGTCTCAGTTCTCGTCCCCTGGTACTCGGGTGCAACATTCCAGATGCTTTACTAACACTCTCCCGACTTGGAGAGTCAGTGCCTTTAACCTCCTGTTTGGCCCAGTTTGCAAATTCCGCGGAAGATGAACAGGAATAGGGAGAACCAATGAGAGACTAGCTGGAGGTGTCTGGACGGGAAAATTTAACTCTCATTTCCCACCAGGAAGAGGAATTAACCAAAGGCTCAGCGTGCCATGCCGGAACCAGATTAGGGCCTGAAGCAATCCTGCGGTGTTGCGGCCAGCTCACAAGAAAGCGAGTTGAAGAAAGGAGCTCAGGGGCACTGTAATTCACAAACCTGCAGAGTTATAAATGACAGCTATCATCCAAAAATATACTGAAGTAAGGCTGCCAAGAGGACTTGAAAGCCGGGCAGAATTGCAGGAAACCGATTTCAGGAGGTAGACTGGAATTGCATTTAAAGCATAGGAAAAGAGGCAGAAGGTCGACAATGATGCACTTGGCCAAAAAGGGCGTATGCGTTTTTTCCTGAATATATTCAGGAAAAAACGCATACGCCCTTTTTGGCCAACCAAGCAAGCTTGCAAAGGAAATCTGCACTACAATGAAGTCTCACTTCCCCCACCCCCCGTCAAAAGGGCCATCTGAAAAAAGTGTAAAATCCAGAAAGGCAGGACAGGCCATGGAGAACTGGGAGCCTTGTTATGCTGATGGGCGGGATGTAACTTGCCAACAGCCACTCGGGAGAAGTGTATGGTGTTTCCTGAAACATCTAAAAAACAAAGCAACAGAGCCTAGGGCACTTCCACTTATGGTCCTATAGCTTAGGGAAATTAAAATCAAAAAGACACAGCCACCCCAAAGTTTGGGATGGCTCTGTTTACAAGAAACTCGTTTACGGTACAAGTTCAATATCGCATAAAGCGAAAAATGGATAAAGAAGTTGTGGTACTTACGTACAATGCAATATCACTCAGCAATGACATCTATGTCATCAGGCCCATAGCAGCATAATGAGTGGATTCAGGTATGATGATTCTAACTGAAATAAGTCACACAGAAAAAGAAACATCATAAGATATCACTAATACACGGAATGTAAACTTGGCTACACAGGAACTGAATTTCAAAACAGAACATGGTCCCAAATTTAGAAAATCAACTTATGCTTGCTTAAGGGGAAAGGTGAGTTGGGGTGCTGCATAAAACCAGAGATTGAAATGAGCACAGATAAAGTTCCTTAAGCCAAATATGGAATAGACAAGAGCTACTCCTTGCTCAACGAAATGGACTCAAAACCCCATATTAAACGCCTAATAATGTACCTGACTAGTAAGTATCTTAAAACCTATGGATTGCTATGTCTCTGAAAGTGAATCAATCGTGAGTACAGGGGCAAAAACGCAGCAGTGATAGGATTGGAGAGTTTTGGTGAGCAAATGAAGACCCTTTGAAGTCATATTGCATGGTACCCATTCCACGGGTCTCAACTCTCCAGGTTTAAGGGATTCTTCCTTCAGCTAAAACATGCATGTGGAACCCAGAGTATGATCAACCGTGTGATCGGGAGACGTGTTGAAATATGTCTCAGTTCTCGTCCCCTGGTACTCGGGTGCAACATTCCAGATGCTTTACTAACACTCTCCCGACTTGGAGAGTCAGTGCCTTTAACCTCCTGTTTGGCCCAGTTTGCAAATTCCGCGGAAGATGAACAGGAATAGGGAGAACCAATGAGAGACTAGCTGGAGGTGTCTGGACGGGAAAATTTAACTCTCATTTCCCACCAGGAAGAGGAATTAACCAAAGGCTCAGCGTGCCATGCCGGAACCAGATTAGGGCCTGAAGCAATCCTGCGGTGTTGCGGCCAGCTCCCAAGAAAGCGAGTTGAAGAAAGGAGCTCAGGGGCACTGTAATTCACAAACCTGCAGAGTTATAAATGACAGCTATCATCCAAAAATATACTGAAGTAAGGCTGCCAAGAGGACTTGAAAGCCGGGCAGAATTGCAGGAAACCGATTTCAGGAGGTAGACTGGAATTGCATTTAAAGCATAGGAAAAGAGGCAGAAGGTCGACAATGATGCACTTGGCCAAAAAGGGCGTATACGTTTTTTCCTGAATATATTCAGGAAAAAACGCATACGCCCTTTTTGGCCAACCAAGCAAGCTTGCAAAGAAAATCTGCACTACAATGAAGTCTCACTTCCCCCCCCCCCCCCGTCAAAAGGGCCATCTGAAAAAAGTGTAAAATCCAGAAAGGCAGGACAGGCCATGGAGAACTGGGAGCCTTGTTATGCTGATGGGCGGGATGTAACTTGCCAACAGCCACTCGGGAGAAGTGTATGGTGTTTCCTGAAACATCTAAAAAACAAAGCAACAGAGCCTAGGGCACTTCCACTTATGGTCCTATAGCTTAGGGAAATTAAAATCAAAAAGACACAGCCACCCCAAAGTTTGGGATGGCTCTGTTTACAAGAAACTCATTTACGGTACAAGTTCAATATCGCATAAAGCGAAAAATGGATAAAGAAGTTGTGGTACTTACGTACAATGCAATATCACTCAGCAATGACATCTATGTCATCAGGCCCATAGCAGCATAATGAGTGGATTCAGGTATGATGATTCTAACTGAAATAAGTCACACAGAAAAAGAAACATCATAAGATATCACTAATACACGGAATGTAAACTTGGCTACACAGGAACTGAATTTCAAAACAGAACATGGTCCCAAATTTAGAAAACCAACTTATGCTTGCTTAAGGGGAAAGGTGAGTTGGGGTGCTGCATAAAACCAGAGATTGAAATGAGCACAGATAAAGTTCCTTAAGCCAAATATGGAATAGACAAGAGCTACTCCTTGCTCAACGAAATGGACTCAAAACCCCATATTAAACGACTAAGAATGTACATGACTAGTAAGTATCTTAAAACCTATGGATTGCTATGTCTCTGAAAGTGAATCAATCGTGAGTACAGGGGCAAAAACGCAGCAGTGATAGGATTGGAGAGTTTTGGTGAGCAAATGAAGACCCTTTGAAGTCATATTGCATGGTACCCATTCCACGGGTCTCAACTCTCCAGGTTTAAGGGATTCTTCCTTCAGCTAAAACATGCATGTGGAACCCAGAGTATGATCAACCGTGTGATCGGGAGACGTGTTGAAATATGTCTCAGTTCTCGTCCCCTGGTACTCGGGTGCAACATTCCAGATGCTTTACTAACACTCTCCCGACTTGGAGAGTCAGTGCCTTTAACCTCCTGTTTGGCCCAGTTTGCAAATTCCACGGAAGATGAACAGGAATAGGGAGAACCAATGAGAGACTAGCTGGAGGTGTCTGGACGGGAAAATTTAACTCTCATTTCCCACCAGGAAGAGGAATTAACCAAAGGCTCAGCGTGCCATGCCGGAACCAGATTAGGGCCTGAAGCAATCCTGCGGTGTTGTGGCCAGCTCACAAGAAAGCGAGTTGAAGAAAGGAGCTCAGGGGCACTGTAATTCACAAACCTGCAGAGTTATAAATGACAGCTATCATCCAAAAATATACTGAAGTAAGGCTGCCAAGAGGACTTGAAAGCCGGGCAGAATTGCAGGAAACCGATTTCAGGAGGTAGACTGGAATTGCATTTAAAGCATAGGAAAAGAGGCAGAAGGTCGACAATGATGCACTTGGCCAAAAAGGGCGTATGCGTTTTTTCCTGAATATATTCAGGAAAAAACGCATACGCCCTCTTTGGCCAACCAAGCAAGCTTGCAAAGGAAATCTGCACTACAATGAAGTCTCACTTCCCCCCCGTCAAAAGGGCCATCTGAAAAAAGTGTAAAATCCAGAAAGGCAGGACAGGCCATGGAGAACTGGGAGCCTTGTTATGCTGATGGGCGGGAAGTAAATTGCCAACAGCCACTAGGGAGAAGTGTATGGTGTTTCCTGAAACATCTAAAAAACAAAGCAACAGAGCCTAGGGCACTTCCACTTATGGTCCTGCAGCTTAGGGAAATTAAAATCAAAAAGACACAGCCACCCCAAAGTTTGGGATGGCTCTGTTTACAAGAAACTCATTTACGGTACAAGTTCAATATCGCATAAAGGGAAAAATGGATAAAGAAGTTGTGGTACTTACGTACAATGCAATATCACTCAGCAATGACATCTATGTCATCAGGCCCATAGCAGCATAATGAGTGGATTCAGGTATGATGATTCTAACTGAAATAAGTCACACAGAAAAAGAAACATCATAAGATATCACTAATACACGGAATGTAAACTTGGCTACACAGGAACTGAATTTCAAAACAGAACATGGTCCCAAATTTAGAAAACCAACTTATGCTTGCTTAAGGGGAAAGGTGAGTTGGGGTGCTGCATAAAACCAGAGATTGAAATGAGCACAGATAAAGTTCCTTAAGCCAAATATGTAATAGACAAGAGGTACTCCTTGCTCAACGAAATGGACTCAAAACCCCATATTAAACGCCTAATAATGTACCTGACTAGTAAGTATCTTAAAACCTATGGATTGCTATGTCTCTGAAAGTGAATCAATCGTGAGTACAGGGGCAAAAACGCAGCAGTGATAGGATTGGAGAGTTTTGGTGAGCAAATGAAGACCCTTTGAAGTCATATTGCATGGTACCCATTCCACGGGTCTCAACTCTCCAGGTTTAAGGGATTCTTCCTTCAGCTAAAACATGCATGTGGAACCCAGAGTATGATCAACCGTGTGATCGGGAGACGTGTTGAAATATGTCTCAGTTCTCGTCCCCTGGTACTCGGGTGCAACATTCCAGATGCTTTACTAACACTCTCCCGACTTGGAGAGTCAGTGCCTTTAACCTCCTGTTTGGCCCAGTTTGCAAATTCCGCGGAAGATGAACAGGAATAGGGAGAACCAATGAGAGACTAGCTGGAGGTGTCTGGACGGGAAAATTTAACTCTCATTTCCCACCAGGAAGAGGAATTAACCAAAGGCTCAGCGTGCCATGCCGGAACCAGATTAGGGCCTGAAGCAATCCTGCGGTGTTGCGGCCAGCTCCCAAGAAAGCGAGTTGAAGAAAGGAGCTCAGGGGCACTGTAATTCACAAACCTGCAGAGTTATAAATGACAGCTATCATCCAAAAATATACTGAAGTAAGGCTGCCAAGAGGACTTGAAAGCCGGGCAGAATTGCAGGAAACCGATTTCAGGAGGTAGACTGGAATTGCATTTAAAGCATAGGAAAAGAGGCAGAAGGTCGACAATGATGCACTTGGCCAAAAAGGGCGTAGGCGTTTTTTCCTGAATATATTCAGGAAAAAACGCATACGCCCTTTTTGGCCAACCAAGCAAGCTTGCAAAGGAAATCTGCACTACAATGAAGTCTCACTCCCCCCACCCGTCAAAAGGGCCATCTGAAAAAAGTGTAAAATCCAGAAAGGCAGGACAGGCCATGGAGAACTGGGAGCCTTGTTATGCTGATGGGCGGGATGTAACTTGCCAACAGCCACTCGGGAGAAGTGTATGGTGTTTCCTGAAACATCTAAAAAACAAAGCAACAGAGCCTAGGGCACTTCCACTTATGGTCCTATAGCTTAGGGAAATTAAAATCAAAAAGACACAGCCACCCCAAAGTTTGGGATGGCTCTGTTTACAAGAAACTCGTTTACGGTACAAGTTCAATATCGCATAAAGCGAAAAATGGATAAAGAAGTTGTGGTACTTACGTACAATGCAATATCACTCAGCAATGACATCTATGTCATCAGGCCCATAGCAGCATAATGAGTGGATTCAGGTATGATGATTCTAACTGAAATAAGTCACACAGAAAAAGAAACATCATAAGATATCACTAATACACGGAATGTAAACTTGGCTACACAGGAACTGAATTTCAAAACAGAACATGGTCCCAAATTTAGAAAACCAACTTATGCTTGCTTAAGGGGAAAGGTGAGTTGGGGTGCTGCATAAAACCAGAGATTGAAATGAGCACAGATAAAGTTCCTTAAGCCAAATATGGAATAGACAAGAGCTACTCCTTGCTCAACGAAATGGACTCAAAACCCCATATTAAACGACTAAGAATGTACCTGACTAGTAAGTATCTTAAAACCTATGGATTGCTATGTCTCTGAAAGTGAATCAATCGTGAGTACAGGGGCAAAAACGCAGCAGTGATAGGATTGGAGAGTTTTGGTGAGCAAATGAAGACCCTTTGAAGTCATATTGCATGGTACCCATTCCACGGGTCTCAACTCTCCAGGTTTAAGGGATTCTTCCTTCAGCTAAAACATGCATGTGGAACCCAGAGTATGATCAACCGTGTGATCGGGAGACGTGTTGAAATATGTCTCAGTTCTCGTCCCCTGGTACTCGGGTGCAACATTCCAGATGCTTTACTAACACTCTCCCGACTTGGAGAGTCAGTGCCTTTAACCTCCTGTTTGGCCCAGTTTGCAAATTCCGCGGAAGATGAACAGGAATAGGGAGAACCAATGAGAGACTAGCTGGAGGTGTCTGGTCTGGAAAATTTAACTCTCATTTCCCACCAGGAAGAGGAATTAACCAAAGGCTCAGCGTGCCATGCCGGAACCAGATTAGGGCCTGAAGCAATCCTGCGGTGTTGCGGCCAGCTCACAAGAAAGCGAGTTGAAGAAAGGAGCTCAGGGGCACTGTAATTCACAAACCTGCAGAGTTATAAATGACAGCTATCATCCAAAAATATACTGAAGTAAGGCTGCCAAGAGGACTTGAAAGCCGGGCAGAATTGCAGGAAACCGATTTCAGGAGGTAGACTGGAATTGCATTTAAAGCATAGGAAAAGAGGCAGAAGGTCGACAATGATGCACTTGGCCAAAAAGGGTGTATGCGTTTTTTCCTGAATATATTCAGGAAAAAACGCATACGCCCTTTTTGGCCAACCAAGCAAGCTTGCAAAGGAAATCTGCACTACAATGAAGTCTCACTCCCCCCACCCGCCAAAAGGGCCATCTGAAAAAAGTGTAAAATCCAGAAAGGCAGGACAGGCCATGGAGAACTGGGAGCCTTGTTATGCTGATGGGCGGGATGTAACTTGCCAACAGCCACTCGGGAGAAGTGTATGGTGTTTCCTGAAACATCTAAAAAACAAAGCAACAGAGCCTAGGGCACTTCCACTTATGGTCCTATAGCTTAGGGAAATTAAAATCAAAAAGACACAGCCACCCCAAAGTTTGGGATGGCTCTGTTTACAAGAAACTCATTTACGGTACAAGTTCAATATCGCATAAAGCGAAAAATGGATAAAGAAGTTGTGGTACTTACGTACAATGCAATATCACTCAGCAATGACATCTATGTCATCAGGCCCATAGCAGCATAATGAGTGGATTCAGGTATGATGATTCTAACTGAAATAAGTCACACAGAAAAAGAAACCTCATAAGATATCACTAATACACGGAATGTAAACTTGGCTACACAGGAACTGAATTTCAAAACAGAACATGGTCCCAAATTTAGAAAATCAACTTATGCTTGCTTAAGGGGAAAGGTGAGTTGGGGTGCTGCATAAAACCAGAGATTGAAATGAGCACAGATAAAGTTCCTTAAGCCAAATATGTAATAGACAAGAGCTACTCCTTGCTCAACGAAATGGACTCAAAACCCCATATTAAACGCCTAATAATGTACCTGACTAGTAAGTATCTTAAAACCTATGGATTGCTATGTCTCTGAAAGTGAATCAATCGTGAGTACAGGGGCAAAAACGCAGCAGTGATAGGATTGGAGAGTTTTGGTGAGCAAATGAAGACCCTTTGAAGTCATATTGCATGGTACCCATTCCACGGGTCTCAACTCTCCAGGTTTAAGGGATTCTTCCTTCAGCTAAAACATGCATGTGGAACCCAGAGTATGATCAACCGTGTGATCGGGAGACGTGTTGAAATATGTCTCAGTTCTCGTCCCCTGGTACTCGGGTGCAACATTCCAGATGCTTTACTAACACTCTCCCGACTTGGAGAGTCAGTGCCTTTAACCTCCTGTTTGGCCCAGTTTGCAAATTCCGCGGAAGATGAACAGGAATAGGGAGAACCAATGAGAGACTAGCTGGAGGTGTCTGGACGGGAAAATTTAACTCTCATTTCCCACCAGGAAGAGGAATTAACCAAAGGCTCAGCGTGCCATGCCGGAACCAGATTAGGGCCTGAAGCAATCCTGCGGTGTTGCGGCCAGCTCCCAAGAAAGCGAGTTGAAGAAAGGAGCTCAGGGGCACTGTAATTCACAAACCTGCAGAGTTATAAATGACAGCTATCATCCAAAAATATACTGAAGTAAGGCTGCCAAGAGGACTTGAAAGCCGGGCAGAATTGCAGGAAACCGATTTCAGGAGGTAGACTGGAATTGCATTTAAAGCATAGGAAAAGAGGCAGAAGGTCGACAATGATGCACTTGGCCAAAAAGGGCGTATGCGTTTTTTCCTGAATATATTCAGGAAAAAACGCATACGCCCCTTTTGGCCAACCAAGCAAGCTTGCAAAGGAAATCTGCACTACAATGAAGTCTCACTTCCCCCCCGTCAAAAGGGCCATCTGAAAAAAGTGTAAAATCCAGAAAGGCAGGACAGGCCATGGAGAACTGGGAGCCTTGTTATGCTGATGGGCGGGAAGTAAATTGCCAACAGCCACTAGGGAGAAGTGTATGGTGTTTCCTGAAACATCTAAAAAACAAAGCTACAGAGCCTAGGGCACTTCCACTTATGGTCCTGCAGCTTAGGGAAATTAAAATCAAAAAGACACAGCCACCCCAAAGTTTGGGATGGCTCTGTTTACAAGAAACTCATTTACGGTACAAGTTCAATATCGCATAAAGGGAAAAATGGATAAAGAAGTTGTGGTACTTACGTACAATGCAATATCACTCAGCAATGACATCTATGTCATCAGGCCCATAGCAGCATAATGAGTGGATTCAGGTATGATGATTCTAACTGAAATAAGTCACACAGAAAAAGAAACATCATAAGATATCACTAATACACGGAATGTAAACTTGGCTACACAGGAACTGAATTTCAAAACAGAACATGGTCCCAAATTTAGAAAACCAACTTATGCTTGCTTAAGGGGAAAGGTGAGTTGGGGTGCTGCATAAAACCAGAGATTGAAATGAGCACAGATAAAGTTCCTTAAGCCAAATATGTAATAGACAAGAGCTACTCCTTGCTCAACGAAATGGACTCAAAACCCCATATTAAACGCCTAATAATGTACCTAACTAGTAAGTATCTTAAAACCTATGGATTGCTATGTCTCTGAAAGTGAATCAATCGTGAGTACAGGGGCAAACACGCAGCAGTGATAGGATTGGAGAGTTTTGGTGAGCAAATGAAGACCCTTTGAAGTCATATTGCATGGTACCCATTCCACGGGTCTCAACTCTCCAGGTTTAAGGGATTCTTCCTTCAGCTAAAACATGCATGTGGAACCCAGAGTATGATCAACCGTGTGATCGGGAGACGTGTTGAAATATGTCTCAGTTCTCGTCCCCTGGTACTCGGGTGCAACATTCCAGATGCTTTACTAACACTCTCCCGACTTGGAGAGTCAGTGCCTTTAACCTCCTGTTTGGCCCAGTTTGCAAATTCCGCGGAAGATGAACAGGAATAGGGAGAACCAATGAGAGACTAGCTGGAGGTGTCTGGACGGGAAAATTTAACTCTCATTTCCCACCAGGAAGAGGAATTAACCAAAGGCTCAGCGTGCCATGCCGGAACCAGATTAGGGCCTGAAGCAATCCTGCGGTGTTGCGGCCAGCTCACAAGAAAGCGAGTTGAAGAAAGGAGCTCAGGGGCACTGTAATTCACAAACCTGCAGAGTTATAAATGACAGCTATCATCCAAAAATATACTGAAGTAAGGCTGCCAAGAGGACTTGAAAGCCGGGCAGAATTGCAGGAAACCGATTTCAGGAGGTAGACTGGAATTGCATTTAAAGCATAGGAAAAGAGGCAGAAGGTCGACAATGATGCACTTGGCCAAAAAGGGTGTATGCGTTTTTTCCTGAATATATTCAGGAAAAAACGCATACGCCCTTTTTGGCCAACCAAGCAAGCTTGCAAAGGAAATCTGCACTACAATGAAGTCTCACTCCCCCCACCCGCCAAAAGGGCCATCTGAAAAAAGTGTAAAATCCAGAAAGGCAGGACAGGCCATGGAGAACTGGGAGCCTTGTTATGCTGATGGGCGGGATGTAACTTGCCAACAGCCACTCGGGAGAAGTGTATGGTGTTTCCTGAAACATCTAAAAAACAAAGCAACAGAGCCTAGGGCACTTCCACTTATGGTCCTATAGCTTAGGGAAATTAAAATCAAAAAGACACAGCCACCCCAAAGTTTGGGATGGCTCTGTTTACAAGAAACTCATTTACGGTACAAGTTCAATATCGCATAAAGCGAAAAATGGATAAAGAAGTTGTGGTACTTACGTACAATGCAATATCACTCAGCAATGACATCTATGTCATCAGGCCCATAGCAGCATAATGAGTGGATTCAGGTATGATGATTCTAACTGAAATAAGTCACACAGAAAAAGAAACCTCATAAGATATCACTAATACACGGAATGTAAACTTGGCTACACAGGAACTGAATTTCAAAACAGAACATGGTCCCAAATTTAGAAAATCAACTTATGCTTGCTTAAGGGGAAAGGTGAGTTGGGGTGCTGCATAAAACCAGAGATTGAAATGAGCACAGATAAAGTTCCTTAAGCCAAATATGTAATAGACAAGAGCTACTCCTTGCTCAACGAAATGGACTCAAAACCCCATATTAAACGCCTAATAATGTACCTGACTAGTAAGTATCTTAAAACCTATGGATTGCTATGTCTCTGAAAGTGAATCAATCGTGAGTACAGGGGCAAAAACGCAGCAGTGATAGGATTGGAGAGTTTTGGTGAGCAAATGAAGACCCTTTGAAGTCATATTGCATGGTACCCATTCCACGGGTCTCAACTCTCCAGGTTTAAGGGATTCTTCCTTCAGCTAAAACATGCATGTGGAACCCAGAGTATGATCAACCGTGTGATCGGGAGACGTGTTGAAATATGTCTCAGTTCTCGTCCCCTGGTACTCGGGTGCAACATTCCAGATGCTTTACTAACACTCTCCCGACTTGGAGAGTCAGTGCCTTTAACCTCCTGTTTGGCCCAGTTTGCAAATTCCGCGGAAGATGAACAGGAATAGGGAGAACCAATGAGAGACTAGCTGGAGGTGTCTGGACGGGAAAATTTAACTCTCATTTCCCACCAGGAAGAGGAATTAACCAAAGGCTCAGCGTGCCATGCCGGAACCAGATTAGGGCCTGAAGCAATCCTGCGGTGTTGCGGCCAGCTCCCAAGAAAGCGAGTTGAAGAAAGGAGCTCAGGGGCACTGTAATTCACAAACCTGCAGAGTTATAAATGACAGCTATCATCCAAAAATATACTGAAGTAAGGCTGCCAAGAGGACTTGAAAGCCGGGCAGAATTGCAGGAAACCGATTTCAGGAGGTAGACTGGAATTGCATTTAAAGCATAGGAAAAGAGGCAGAAGGTCGACAATGATGCACTTGGCCAAAAAGGGCGTATGCGTTTTTTCCTGAATATATTCAGGAAAAAACGCATACGCCCCTTTTGGCCAACCAAGCAAGCTTGCAAAGGAAATCTGCACTACAATGAAGTCTCACTTCCCCCCCGTCAAAAGGGCCATCTGAAAAAAGTGTAAAATCCAGAAAGGCAGGACAGGCCATGGAGAACTGGGAGCCTTGTTATGCTGATGGGCGGGAAGTAAATTGCCAACAGCCACTAGGGAGAAGTGTATGGTGTTTCCTGAAACATCTAAAAAACAAAGCTACAGAGCCTAGGGCACTTCCACTTATGGTCCTGCAGCTTAGGGAAATTAAAATCAAAAAGACACAGCCACCCCAAAGTTTGGGATGGCTCTGTTTACAAGAAACTCATTTACGGTACAAGTTCAATATCGCATAAAGGGAAAAATGGATAAAGAAGTTGTGGTACTTACGTACAATGCAATATCACTCAGCAATGACATCTATGTCATCAGGCCCATAGCAGCATAATGAGTGGATTCAGGTATGATGATTCTAACTGAAATAAGTCACACAGAAAAAGAAACATCATAAGATATCACTAATACACGGAATGTAAACTTGGCTACACAGGAACTGAATTTCAAAACAGAACATGGTCCCAAATTTAGAAAACCAACTTATGCTTGCTTAAGGGGAAAGGTGAGTTGGGGTGCTGCATAAAACCAGAGATTGAAATGAGCACAGATAAAGTTCCTTAAGCCAAATATGTAATAGACAAGAGCTACTCCTTGCTCAACGAAATGGACTCAAAACCCCATATTAAACGCCTAATAATGTACCTAACTAGTAAGTATCTTAAAACCTATGGATTGCTATGTCTCTGAAAGTGAATCAATCGTGAGTACAGGGGCAAACACGCAGCAGTGATAGGATTGGAGAGTTTTGGTGAGCAAATGAAGACCCTTTGAAGTCATATTGCATGGTACCCATTCCACGGGTCTCAACTCTCCAGGTTTAAGGGATTCTTCCTTCAGCTAAAACATGCATGTGGAACCCAGAGTATGATCAACCGTGTGATCGGGAGACGTGTTGAAATATGTCTCAGTTCTCGTCCCCTGGTACTCGGGTGCAACATTCCAGATGCTTTACTAACACTCTCCCGACTTGGAGAGTCAGTGCCTTTAACCTCCTGTTTGGCCCAGTTTGCAAATTCCGCGGAAGATGAACAGGAATAGGGAGAACCAATGAGAGACTAGCTGGAGGTGTCTGGACGGGAAAATTTAACTCTCATTTCCCACCAGGAAGAGGAATTAACCAAAGGCTCAGCGTGCCATGCCGGAACCAGATTAGGGCCTGAAGCAATCCTGCGGTGTTGCGGCCAGCTCACAAGAAAGCGAGTTGAAGAAAGGAGCTCAGGGGCACTGTAATTCACAAACCTGCAGAGTTATAAATGACAGCTATCATCCAAAAATATACTGAAGTAAGGCTGCCAAGAGGACTTGAAAGCCGGGCAGAATTGCAGGAAACCGATTTCAGGAGGTAGACTGGAATTGCATTTAAAGCATAGGAAAAGAGGCAGAAGGTCGACAATGATGCACTTGGCCAAAAAGGGCGTAGGCGTTTTTTCCTGAATATATTCAGGAAAAAACGCATACGCCCTTTTTGGCCAACCAAGCAAGCTTGCAAAGGAAATCTGCACTACAATGAAGTCTCACTCCCCCCACCCGTCAAAAGGGCCATCTGAAAAAAGTGTAAAATCCAGAAAGGCAGGACAGGCCATGGAGAACTGGGAGCCTTGTTATGCTGATGGGCGGGATGTAACTTGCCAACAGCCACTCGGGAGAAGTGTATGGTGTTTCCTGAAACATCTAAAAAACAAAGCAACAGAGCCTAGGGCACTTCCACTTATGGTCCTATAGCTTAGGGAAATTAAAATCAAAAAGACACAGCCACCCCAAAGTTTGGGATGGCTCTGTTTACAAGAAACTCGTTTACGGTACAAGTTCAATATCGCATAAAGCGAAAAACGGATAAAGAAGTTGTGGTACTTACGTACAATGCAATATCACTCAGCAATGACATCTATGTCATCAGGCCCATAGCAGCATAATGAGTGGATTCAGGTATGATGATTCTAACTGAAATAAGTCACACAGAAAAAGAAACATCATAAGATATCACTAATACACGGAATGTAAACTTGGCTACACAGGAACTGAATTTCAAAACAGAACATGGTCCCAAATTTAGAAAACCAACTTATGCTTGCTTAAGGGGAAAGGTGAGTTGGGGTGCTGCATAAAACCAGAGATTGAAATGAGCACAGATAAAGTTCCTTAAGCCAAATATGGAATAGACAAGAGCTACTCCTTGCTCAACGAAATGGACTCAAAACCCCATATTAAACGACTAAGAATGTACCTGACTAGTAAGTATCTTAAAACCTATGGATTGCTATGTCTCTGAAAGTGAATCAATCGTGAGTACAGGGGCAAAAACGCAGCAGTGATAGGATTGGAGAGTTTTGGTGAGCAAATGAAGACCCTTTGAAGTCATATTGCATGGTACCCATTCCACGGGTCTCAACTCTCCAGGTTTAAGGGATTCTTCCTTCAGCTAAAACATGCATGTGGAACCCAGAGTATGATCAACCGTGTGATCGGGAGACGTGTTGAAATATGTCTCAGTTCTCGTCCCCTGGTACTCGGGTGCAACATTCCAGATGCTTTACTAACACTCTCCCGACTTTGAGAGTCAGTGCCTTTAACCTCCTGTTTGGCCCAGTTTGCAAATTCCGTGGAAGATGAACAGGAATAGGGAGAACCAATGAGAGACTAGCTGGAGGTGTCTGGTCTGGAAAATTTAACTCTCATTTCCCACCAGGAAGAGGAATTAACCAAAGGCTCAGCGTGCCATGCCGGAACCAGATTAGGGCCTGAAGCAATCCTGCGGTGTTGCGGCCAGCTCACAAGAAAGCGAGTTGAAGAAAGGAGCTCAGGGGCACTGTAATTCACAAACCTGCAGAGTTATAAATGACAGCTATCATCCAAAAATATACTGAAGTAAGGCTGCCAAGAGGACTTGAAAGCCGGGCAGAATTGCAGGAAACCGATTTCAGGAGGTAGACTGGAATTGCATTTAAAGCATAGGAAAAGAGGCAGAAGGTCGACAATGATGCACTTGGCCAAAAAGGGTGTATGCGTTTTTTCCTGAATATATTCAGGAAAAAACGCATACGCCCTTTTTGGCCAACCAAGCAAGCTTGCAAAGGAAATCTGCACTACAATGAAGTCTCACTCCCCCCACCCGCCAAAAGGGCCATCTGAAAAAAGTGTAAAATCCAGAAAGGCAGGACAGGCCATGGAGAACTGGGAGCCTTGTTATGCTGATGGGCGGGATGTAACTTGCCAACAGCCACTCGGGAGAAGTGTATGGTGTTTCCTGAAACATCTAAAAAACAAAGCAACAGAGCCTAGGGCACTTCCACTTATGGTCCTATAGCTTAGGGAAATTAAAATCAAAAAGACACAGCCACCCCAAAGTTTGGGATGGCTCTGTTTACAAGAAACTCATTTACGGTACAAGTTCAATATCGCATAAAGCGAAAAATGGATAAAGAAGTTGTGGTACTTACGTACAATGCAATATCACTCAGCAATGACATCTATGTCATCAGGCCCATAGCAGCATAATGAGTGGATTCAGGTATGATGATTCTAACTGAAATAAGTCACACAGAAAAAGAAACATCATAAGATATCACTAATACACGGAATGTAAACTTGGCTACACAGGAACTGAATTTCAAAACAGAACATGGTCCCAAATTTAGAAAATCAACTTATGCTTGCTTAAGGGGAAAGGTGAGTTGGGGTGCTGCATAAAACCAGAGATTGAAATGAGCACAGATAAAGTTCCTTAAGCCAAATATGTAATAGACAAGAGCTACTCCTTGCTCAACGAAATGGACTCAAAACCCCATATTAAACGCCTAATAATGTACCTGACTAGTAAGTATCTTAAAACCTATGGATTGCTATGTCTCTGAAAGTGAATCAATCGTGAGTACAGGGGCAAAAACGCAGCAGTGATAGGATTGGAGAGTTTTGGTGAGCAAATGAAGACCCTTTGAAGTCATATTGCATGGTACCCATTCCACGGGTCTCAACTCTCCAGGTTTAAGGGATTCTTCCTTCAGCTAAAACATGCATGTGGAACCCAGAGTATGATCAACCGTGTGATCGGGAGACGTGTTGAAATATGTCTCAGTTCTCGTCCCCTGGTACTCGGGTGCAACATTCCAGATGCTTTACTAACACTCTCCCGACTTGGAGAGTCAGTGCCTTTAACCTCCTGTTTGGCCCAGTTTGCAAATTCCGCGGAAGATGAACAGGAATAGGGAGAACCAATGAGAGACTAGCTGGAGGTGTCTGGACGGGAAAATTTAACTCTCATTTCCCACCAGGAAGAGGAATTAACCAAAGGCTCAGCATGCCATGCCGGAACCAGATTAGGGCCTGAAGCAATCCTGCGGTGTTGCGGCCAGCTCACAAGAAAGCGAGTTATAGAAAGGAGCTCAGGGGCACTGTAATTCACAAACCTGCAGAGTTATAAATGACAGCTATCATCCAAAAATATACTGAAGTAAGGCTGCCAAGAGGACTTGAAAGCCGGGCAGAATTGCAGGAAACCGATTTCAGGAGGTAGACTGGAATTGCATTTAAAGCATAGGAAAAGAGGCAGAAGGTCGACAATGATGCACTTGGCCAAAAAGGGCGTATGCGTTTTTTCCTGAATATATTCAGGAAAAAACGCATACGCCCTTTTTGGCCAACCAAGCAAGCTTGCAAAGGAAATCTGCACTACAATGAAGTCTCACTTCCCCCCCCCCCGTCAAAAGGGCCATCTGAAAAAAGTGTAAAATCCAGAAAGGCAGGACAGGCCATGGAGAACTGGGAGCCTTGTTATGCTGATGGGCGGGATGTAAATTGCCAACAGCCACTCGGGAGAAGTGTATGGTGTTTCCTGAAACATCTAAAAAACAAAGCAACAGAGCCTAGGGCACTTCCACTTATGGTCCTATAGCTTAGGGAAATTAAAATCAAAAAGACACAGCCACCCCAAAGTTTGGGATGGCTCTGTTTACAAGAAACTCGTTTACGGTACAAGTTCAATATCGCATAAAGCGAAAAATGGATAAAGAAGTTGTGGTACTTACGTACAATGCAATATCACTCAGCAATGACATCTATGTCATCAGGCCCATAGCAGCATGATGAGTGGATTCAGGTATGATGATTCTAACTGAAATAAGTCACACAGAAAAAGAAACATCATAAGATATCACTAATACACGGAATGTAAACTTGGCTACACAGGAACTGAATTTCAAAACAGAACATGGTCCCAAATTTAGAAAACCAACTTATGCTTGCTTAAGGGGAAAGGTGAGTTGGGGTGCTGCATAAAACCAGAGATTGAAATGAGCACAGATAAAGTTCCTTAAGCCAAATATGTAATAGACAAGAGCTACTCCTTGCTCAACGAAATGGACTCAAAACCCCATATTAAACGCCTAATAATGTACCTGACTAGTAAGTATCTTAAAACCTATGGATTGCTATGTCTCTGAAAGTGAATCAATCGTGAGTACAGGGGCAAAAACGCAGCAGTGATAGGATTGGAGAGTTTTGGTGAGCAAATGAAGACCCTTTGAAGTCATATTGCATGGTACCCATTCCACGGGTCTCAACTCTCCAGGTTTAAGGGATTCTTCCTTCAGCTAAAACATGCATGTGGAACCCAGAGTATGATCAACCGTGTGATCGGGAGACGTGTTGAAATATGTCTCAGTTCTCGTCCCCTGGTACTCGGGTGCAACATTCCAGATGCTTTACTAACACTCTCCCGACTTGGAGAGTCAGTGCCTTTAACCTCTTGTTTGGCCCAGTTTGCAAATTCCGCGGAAGATGAACAGGAATAGGGAGAACCAATGAGAGACTAGCTGGAGGTGTCTGGACGGGAAAATTTAACTCTCATTTCCCACCAGGAAGAGGAATTAACCAAAGGCTCAGCGTGCCATGCCGGAACCAGATTAGGGCCTGAAGCAATCCTGCGGTGTTGTGGCCAGCTCACAAGAAAGCGAGTTGAAGAAAGGAGCTCAGGGGCACTGTAATTCACAAACCTGCAGAGTTATAAATGACAGCTATCATCCAAAAATATACTGAAGTAAGGCTGCCAAGAGGACTTGAAAGCCGGGCAGAATTGCAGGAAACCGATTTCAGGAGGTAGACTGGAATTGCATTTAAAGCATAGGAAAAGAGGCAGAAGGTCGACAATGATGCACTTGGCCAAAAAGGGCGTATGCGTTTTTTCCTGAATATATTCAGGAAAAAACGCATACGCCCTTTTTGGCCAACCAAGCAAGCTTGCAAAGGAAATCTGCACTACAATGAAGTCTCACTTCCCCCCCGTCAAAAGGGCCATCTGAAAAAAGTGTAAAATCCAGAAAGGCAGGACAGGCCATGGAGAACTGGGAGCCTTGTTATGCTGATGGGCGGGATGTAACTTGCCAACAGCCACTCGGGAGAAGTGTATGGTGTTTCCTGAAACATCTAAAAAACAAAGCAACAGAGCCTAGGGCACTTCCACTTATGGTCCTATAGCTTAGGGAAATTAAAATCAAAAAGACACAGCCACCCCAAAGTTTGGGATGGCTCTGTTTACAAGAAACTCGTTTACGGTACAAGTTCAATATCGCATAAAGCGAAAAATGGATAAAGAAGTTGTGGTACTTACGTACAATGCAATATCACTCAGCAATGACATCTATGTCATCAGGCCCATAGCAGCATAATGAGTGGATTCAGGTATGATGATTCTAACTGAAATAAGTCACACAGAAAAAGAAACATCATAAGATATCACTAATACACGGAATGTAAACTTGGCTACACAGGAACTGAATTTCAAAACAGAACATGGTCCCAAATTTAGAAAATCAACTTATGCTTGCTTAAGGGGAAAGGTGAGTTGGGGTGCTGCATAAAACCAGAGATTGAAATGAGCACAGATAAAGTTCCTTAAGCCAAATATGTAATAGACAAGAGCTACTCCTTGCTCAACGAAATGGACTCAAAACCCCATATTAAACGCCTAATAAAGTACCTGACTAGTAAGTATCTTAAAACCTATGGATTGCTATGTCTCTGAAAGTGAATCAATCGTGAGTACAGGGGCAAAAACGCAGCAGTGATAGGATTGGAGAGTTTTGGTGAGCAAATGAAGACCCTTTGAAGTCATATTGCATGGTACCCATTCCACGGGTCTCAACTCTCCAGGTTTAAGGGATTCTTCCTTCAGCTAAAACATGCATGTGGAACCCAGAGTATGATCAACCGTGTGATCGGGAGACGTGTTGAAATATGTCTCAGTTCTCGTCCCCTGGTACTCGGGTGCAACATTCCAGATGCTTTACTAACACTCTCCCGACTTGGAGAGTCAGTGCCTTTAACCTCCTGTTTGGCCCAGTTTGCAAATTCCGCGGAAGATGAACAGGAATAGGGAGAACCAATGAGAGACTAGCTGGAGGTGTCTGGACGGGAAAATTTAACTCTCATTTCCCACCAGGAAGAGGAATTAACCAAAGGCTCAGCGTGCCATGCCGGAACCAGATTAGGGCCTGAAGCAATCCTGCGGTGTTGTGGCCAGCTCACAAGAAAGCGAGTTGAAGAAAGGAGCTCAGGGGCACTGTAATTCACAAACCTGCAGAGTTATAAATGACAGCTATCATCCAAAAATATACTGAAGTAAGGCTGCCAAGAGGACTTGAAAGCCGGGCAGAATTGCAGGAAACCGATTTCAGGAGGTAGACTGGAATTGCATTTAAAGCATAGGAAAAGAGGCAGAAGGTCGACAATGATGCACTTGGCCAAAAAGGGCGTATGCGTTTTTTCCTGAATATATTCAGGAAAAAACGCATACGCCCTTTTTGGCCAACCAAGCAAGCTTGCAAAGGAAATCTGCACTACAATGAAGTCTCACTTCCCCCCCCCCCGTCAAAAGGGCCATCTGAAAAAAGTGTAAAATCCAGAAAGGCAGGACAGGCCATGGAGAACTGGGAGCCTTGTTATGCTGATGGGCGGGATGTAAATTGCCAACAGCCACTCGGGAGAAGTGTATGGTGTTTCCTGAAACATCTAAAAAACAAAGCAACAGAGCCTAGGGCACTTCCACTTATGGTCCTATAGCTTAGGGAAATTAAAATCAAAAAGACACAGCCACCCCAAAGTTTGGGATGGCTCTGTTTACAAGAAACTCGTTTACGGTACAAGTTCAATATCGCATAAAGCGAAAAATGGATAAAGAAGTTGTGGTACTTACGTACAATGCAATATCACTCAGCAATGACATCTATGTCATCAGGCCCATAGCAGCATGATGAGTGGATTCAGGTATGATGATTCTAACTGAAATAAGTCACACAGAAAAAGAAACATCATAAGATATCACTAATACACGGAATGTAAACTTGGCTACACAGGAACTGAATTTCAAAACAGAACATGGTCCCAAATTTAGAAAACCAACTTATGCTTGCTTAAGGGGAAAGGTGAGTTGGGGTGCTGCATAAAACCAGAGATTGAAATGAGCACAGATAAAGTTCCTTAAGCCAAATATGTAATAGACAAGAGCTACTCCTTGCTCAACGAAATGGACTCAAAACCCCATATTAAACGCCTAATAATGTACCTGACTAGTAAGTATCTTAAAACCTATGGATTGCTATGTCTCTGAAAGTGAATCAATCGTGAGTACAGGGGCAAAAACGCAGCAGTGATAGGATTGGAGAGTTTTGGTGAGCAAATGAAGACCCTTTGAAGTCATATTGCATGGTACCCATTCCACGGGTCTCAACTCTCCAGGTTTAAGGGATTCTTCCTTCAGCTAAAACATGCATGTGGAACCCAGAGTATGATCAACCGTGTGATCGGGAGACGTGTTGAAATATGTCTCAGTTCTCGTCCCCTGGTACTCGGGTGCAACATTCCAGATGCTTTACTAACACTCTCCCGACTTGGAGAGTCAGTGCCTTTAACCTCTTGTTTGGCCCAGTTTGCAAATTCCGCGGAAGATGAACAGGAATAGGGAGAACCAATGAGAGACTAGCTGGAGGTGTCTGGACGGGAAAATTTAACTCTCATTTCCCACCAGGAAGAGGAATTAACCAAAGGCTCAGCGTGCCATGCCGGAACCAGATTAGGGCCTGAAGCAATCCTGCGGTGTTGTGGCCAGCTCACAAGAAAGCGAGTTGAAGAAAGGAGCTCAGGGGCACTGTAATTCACAAACCTGCAGAGTTATAAATGACAGCTATCATCCAAAAATATACTGAAGTAAGGCTGCCAAGAGGACTTGAAAGCCGGGCAGAATTGCAGGAAACCGATTTCAGGAGGTAGACTGGAATTGCATTTAAAGCATAGGAAAAGAGGCAGAAGGTCGACAATGATGCACTTGGCCAAAAAGGGCGTATGCGTTTTTTCCTGAATATATTCAGGAAAAAACGCATACGCCCTTTTTGGCCAACCAAGCAAGCTTGCAAAGGAAATCTGCACTACAATGAAGTCTCACTTCCCCCCCGTCAAAAGGGCCATCTGAAAAAAGTGTAAAATCCAGAAAGGCAGGACAGGCCATGGAGAACTGGGAGCCTTGTTATGCTGATGGGCGGGATGTAACTTGCCAACAGCCACTCGGGAGAAGTGTATGGTGTTTCCTGAAACATCTAAAAAACAAAGCAACAGAGCCTAGGGCACTTCCACTTATGGTCCTATAGCTTAGGGAAATTAAAATCAAAAAGACACAGCCACCCCAAAGTTTGGGATGGCTCTGTTTACAAGAAACTCGTTTACGGTACAAGTTCAATATCGCATAAAGCGAAAATGGATAAAGAAGTTGTGGTACTTACGTACAATGCAATATCACTCAGCAATGACATCTATGTCATCAGGCCCATAGCAGCATAATGAGTGGATTCAGGTATGATGATTCTAACTGAAATAAGTCACACAGAAAAAGAAACATCATAAGATATCACTAATACACGGAATGTAAACTTGGCTACACAGGAACTGAATTTCAAAACAGAACATGGTCCCAAATTTAGAAAATCAACTTATGCTTGCTTAAGGGGAAAGGTGAGTTGGGGTGCTGCATAAAACCAGAGATTGAAATGAGCACAGATAAAGTTCCTTAAGCCAAATATGTAATAGACAAGAGCTACTCCTTGCTCAACGAAATGGACTCAAAACCCCATATTAAACGCCTAATAAAGTACCTGACTAGTAAGTATCTAAAACCTATGGATTGCTATGTCTCTGAAAGTGAATCAATCGTGAGTACAGGGGCAAAAACGCAGCAGTGATAGGATTGGAGAGTTTTGGTGAGCAAATGAAGACCCTTTGAAGTCATATTGCATGGTACCCATTCCACGGGTCTCAACTCTCCAGGTTTAAGGGATTCTTCCTTCAGCTAAAACATGCATGTGGAACCCAGAGTATGATCAACCGTGTGATCGGAGACGTGTTGAAATATGTCTCAGTTCTCGTCCCCTGGTACTCGGGTGCAACATTCCAGATGCTTTACTAACACTCTCCCGACTTGGAGAGTCAGTGCCTTTAACCTCCTGTTTGGCCCAGTTTGCAAATTCCGCGGAAGATGAACAGGAATAGGGAGAACCAATGAGAGACTAGCTGGAGGTGTCTGGACGGGAAAATTTAACTCTCATTTCCCACCAGGAAGAGGAATTAACCAAAGGCTCAGCGTGCCATGCCGGAACCAGATTAGGGCCTGAAGCAATCCTGCGGTGTTGTGGCCAGCTCACAAGAAAGCGAGTTGAAGAAAGGAGCTCAGGGGCACTGTAATTCACAAACCTGCAGAGTTATAAATGACAGCTATCATCCAAAAATATACTGAAGTAAGGCTGCCAAGAGGACTTGAAAGCCGGGCAGAATTGCAGGAAACCGATTTCAGGAGGTAGACTGGAATTGCATTTAAAGCATAGGAAAAGAGGCAGAAGGTCGACAATGATGCACTTGGCCAAAAAGGGCGTATGCGTTTTTTCCTGAATATATTCAGGAAAAAACGCATACGCCCTTTTTGGCCAACCAAGCAAGCTTGCAAAGGAAATCTGCACTACAATGAAGTCTCACTTCCCCCCCCCCGTCAAAAGGGCCATCTGAAAAAAGTGTAAAATCCAGAAAGGCAGGACAGGCCATGGAGAACTGGGAGCCTTGTTATGCTGATGGGCGGGATGTAACTTGCCAACAGCCACTCGGGAGAAGTGTATGGTGTTTCCTGAAACATCTAAAAAACAAAGCAACAGAGCCTAGGGCACTTCCACTTATGGTCCTATAGCTTAGGGAAATTAAAATCAAAAAGACACAGCCACCCCAAAGTTTGGGATGGCTCTGTTTACAAGAAACTCGTTTACGGTACAAGTTCAATATCGCATAAAGCGAAAAATGGATAAAGAAGTTGTGGTACTTACGTACAATGCAATATCACTCAGCAATGACATCTATGTCATCAGGCCCATAGCAGCATAATGAGTGGATTCAGGTATGATGATTCTAACTGAAATAAGTCACACAGAAAAAGAAACATCATAAGATATCACTAATACACGGAATGTAAACTTGGCTACACAGGAACTGAATTTCAAAACAGAACATGGTCCCAAATTTAGAAAATCAACTTATGCTTGCTTAAGGGGAAAGGTGAGTTGGGGTGCTGCATAAAACCAGAGATTGAAATGAGCACAGATAAAGTTCCTTAAGCCAAATATGTAATAGACAAGAGCTACTCCTTGCTCAACGAAATGGACTCAAAACCCCATATTAAACGCCTAATAATGTACCTGACTAGTAAGTATCTTAAAACCTATGGATTGCTATGTCTCTGAAAGTGAATCAATCGTGAGTACAGGGGCAAAAACGCAGCAGTGATAGGATTGGAGAGTTTTGGTGAGCAAATGAAGACCCTTTGAAGTCATATTGCATGGTACCCATTCCACGGGTCTCAACTCTCCAGGTTTAAGGGATTCTTCCTTCAGCTAAAACATGCATGTGGAACCCAGAGTATGATCAACCGTGTGATCGGGAGACGTGTTGAAATATGTCTCAGTTCTCGTCCCCTGGTACTCGGGTGCAACATTCCAGATGCTTTACTAACACTCTCCGGACTTGGAGAGTCAGTGCCTTTAACCTCCTGTTTGGCCCAGTTTGCAAATTCCGCGGAAGATGAACAGGAATAGGGAGAACCAATGAGAGACTAGCTGGAGGTGTCTGGACGGGAAAATTTAACTCTCATTTCCCACCAGGAAGAGGAATTAACCAAAGGCTCAGCGTGCCATGCCGGAACCAGATTAGGGCCTGAAGCAATCCTGCAGTGTTGCGGCCAGCTCACAAGAAAGCGAGTTGAAGAAAGGAGCTCAGGGGCACTGTAATTCACAAACCTGCAGAGTTATAAATGACAGCTATCATCCAAAAATATACTGAAGTAAGGCTGCCAAGAGGACTTGAAAGCCGGGCAGAATTGCAGGAAACCGATTTCAGGAGGTAGACTGGAATTGCATTTAAAGCATAGGAAAAGAGGCAGAAGGTCGACAATGATGCACTTGGCCAAAAAGGGCGTATGCGTTTTTTCCTGAATATATTCAGGAAAAAACGCATACGCCCTTTTTGGCCAACCAAGCAAGCTTGCAAAGGAAATCTGCACTACAATGAAGTCTCACTTCCCCCCCCCCCCCCCCCCCGTCAAAAGGGCCATCTGAAAAAAGTGTAAAATCCAGAAAGGCAGGACAGGCCATGGAGAACTGGGAGCCTTGTTATGCTGATGGGCGGGATGTAAATTGCCAACAGCCACTCGGGAGAAGTGTATGGTGTTTCCTGAAACATCTAAAAAACAAAGCAACAGAGCCTAGGGCACTTCCACTTATGGTCCTATAGCTTAGGGAAATTAAAATCAAAAAGACACAGCCACCCCAAAGTTTGGGATGGCTCTGTTTACAAGAAAATCGTTTACGGTGCAAGTTCAATATCGCATAAAGCGAAAAATGGATAAAGAAGTTGTGGTACTTACGTACAATGCAATATCACTCAGCAATGACATCTATGTCATCAGGCCCATAGCAGCATAATGAGTGGATTCAGGTATGATGATTCTAACTGAAATAAGTCACACAGAAAAAGAAACATCATAAGATATCACTAATACACGGAATGTAAACTTGGCTACACAGGAACTGAATTTCAAAACAGAACATGGTCCCAAATTTAGAAAATCAACTTATGCTTGCTTAAGAGGAAAGGTGAGTTGGGGTGCTGCATAAAACCAGAGATTGAAATGAGCACAGATAAAGTTCCTTAAGCCAAATATGTAATAGACAAGAGCTACTCCTTGCTCAACGAAATGGACTCAAAACCCCATATTAAACGCCTAATAATGTACCTGACTAGTAAGTATCTTAAAACCTATGGATTGCTATGTCTCTGAAAGTGAATCAATCGTGAGTACAGGGGCAAAAACGCAGCAGTGATAGGATTGGAGAGTTTTGGTGAGCAAATGAAGACCCTTTGAAGTCATATTGCATGGTACCCATTCCACGGGTCTCAACTCTCCAGGTTTAAGGGATTCTTCCTTCAGCTAAAACATGCATGTGGAACCCAGAGTATGATCAACCGTGTGATCGGGAGACGTGTTGAAATATGTCTCAGTTCTCGTCCCCTGGTACTCGGGTGCAACATTCCAGATGCTTTACTAACACTCTCCCGACTTGGAGAGTCAGTGCCTTTAACCTCCTGTTTGGCCCAGTTTGCAAATTCCGCGGAAGATGAACAGGAATAGGGAGAACCAATGAGAGACTAGCTGGAGGTGTCTGGACGGGAAAATTTAACTCTCATTTCCCACCAGGAAGAGGAATTAACCAAAGGCTCAGCGTGCCATGCCGGAACCAGATTAGGGCCTGAAGCAATCCTGCGGTGTTGCGGCCAGCTCACAAGAAAGCGAGTTGAAGAAAGGAGCTCAGGGGCACTGTAATTCACAAACCTGCAGAGTTATAAATGACAGCTATCATCCAAAAATATACTGAAGTAAGGCTGCCAAGAGGACTTGAAAGCCGGGCAGAATTGCAGGAAACCGATTTCAGGAGGTAGACTGGAATTGCATTTAAAGCATAGGAAAAGAGGCAGAAGGTCGACAATGATGCACTTGGCCAAAAAGGGCGTATGCGTTTTTTCCTGAATATATTCAGGAAAAAACGCATACGCCCTTTTTGGCCAACCAAGCAAGCTTGCAAAGGAAATCTGCACTACAATGAAGTCTCACTCCCCCCCCCCCCCCCGTCAAAAGGGCCATCTGAAAAAAGTGTAAAATCCAGAAAGGCAGGACAGGCCATGGAGAACTGGGAGCCTTGTTATGCTGATGGGCGGGATGTAAATTGCCAACAGCCACTCGGGAGAAGTGTATGGTGTTTCCTGAAACATCTAAAAAACAAAGCAACAGAGCCTAGGGCACTTCCACTTATGGTCCTATAGCTTAGGGAAATTAAAATCAAAAAGACACAGCCACCCCAAAGTTTGGGATGGCTCTGTTTACAAGAAACTCGTTTACGGTACAAGTTCAATATCGCATAAAGCGAAAAATGGATAAAGAAGTTGTGGTACTTACGTACAATGCAATATCACTCAGCAATGACATCTATGTCATCAGGCCCATAGCAGCATAATGAGTGGATTCAGGTATGATGATTCTAACTGAAATAAGTCACACAGAAAAAGAAACATCATAAGATATCACTAATACACGGAATGTAAACTTGGCTACACAGGAACTGAATTTCAAAACAGAACATGGTCCCAAATTTAGAAAACCAACTTATGCTTGCTTAAGGGGAAAGGTGAGTTGGGGTGCTGCATAAAACCAGAGATTGAAATGAGCACAGATAAAGTTCCTTAAGCCAAATATGTAATAGACAAGAGCTACTCCTTGCTCAACGAAATGGACTCAAAACCCCATATTAAACGCCTAATAATGTACCTGACTAGTAAGTATCTTAAAACCTATGGATTGCTATGTCTCTGAAAGTGAATCAATCATGAGTACAGGGGCAAAAACGCAGCAGTGATAGGATTGGAGAGTTTTGGTGAGCAAATGAAGACCCTTTGAAGTCATATTGCATGGTACCCATTCCACGGGTCTCAACTCTCCAGGTTTAAGGGATTCTTCCTTCAGCTAAAACATGCATGTGGAACCCAGAGTATGATCAACCGTGTGATCGGGAGACGTGTTGAAATATGTCTCAGTTCTCGTCCCCTGGTACTCGGGTGCAACATTCCAGATGCTTTACTTACACTCTCCCGACTTGGAGAGTCAGTGCCTTTAACCTCCTGTTTGGCCCAGTTTGCAAATTCCGCGGAAGATGAACAGGAATAGGGAGAACCAATGAGAGACTAGCTGGAGGTGTCTGGACGGGAAAATTTAACTCTCATTTCCCACCAGGAAGAGGAATTAACCAAAGGCTCAGCGTGCCATGCCGGAACCAGATTAGGGCCTGAAGCAATCCTGCGGTGTTGCGGCCAGCTCACAAGAAAGCGAGTTGAAGAAAGGAGCTCAGGGGCACTGTAATTCACAAACCTGCAGAGTTATAAATGACAGCTATCATCCAAAAATATACTGAAGTAAGGCTGCCAAGAGGACTTGAAAGCCGGGCAGAATTGCAGGAAACCGATTTCAGGAGGTAGACTGGAATTGCATTTAAAGCATAGGAAAAGAGGCAGAAGGTCGACAATGATGCACTTGGCCAAAAAGGGCGTATGCGTTTTTTCCTGAATATATTCAGGAAAAAACGCGTACGCCCTTTCTGGCCAACCAAGCAAGCTTGCAAAGGAAATCTGCACTACAATGAAGTCTCACTTCCCCCCCCGTCAAAAGGGCCATCTGAAAAAAGTGTAAAATCCAGAAAGGCAGGACAGGCCATGGAGAACTGGGAGCCTTGTTATGCTGATGGGCGGGATGTAACTTGCCAACAGCCACTCGGGAGAAGTGTATGGTGTTTCCTGAAACATCTAAAAAACAAAGCAACAGAGCCTAGGGCACTTCCACTTATGGTCCTATAGCTTAGGGAAATTAAAATCAAAAAGACACAGCCACCCCAAAGTTTGGGATGGCTCTGTTTACAAGAAACTCGTTTACGGTACAAGTTCAATATCGCATAAAGCGAAAAATGGATAAAGAAGTTGTGGTACTTACGTACAATGCAATATCACTCAGCAATGACATCTATGTCATCAGGCCCATAGCAGCATAATGAGTGGATTCAGGTATGATGATTCTAACTGAAATAAGTCACACAGAAAAAGAAACATCATAAGATATCACTAATACACGGAATGTAAACTTGGCTACACAGGAACTGAATTTCAAAACAGAACATGGTCCCAAATTTAGAAAATCAACTTATGCTTGCTTAAGGGGAAAGGTGAGTTGGGGTGCTGCATAAAACCAGAGATTGAAATGAGCACAGATAAAGTTCCTTAAGCCAAATATGTAATAGACAAGAGCTACTCCTTGCTCAACGAAATGGACTCAAAACCCCATATTAAACGCCTAATAATGTACCTGACTAGTAAGTATCTTAAAACCTATGGATTGCTATGTCTCTGAAAGTGAATCAATCGTGAGTACAGGGGCAAAAACGCAGCAGTGATAGGATTGGAGAGTTTTGGTGAGCAAATGAAGACCCTTTGAAGTCATATTGCATGGTACCCATTCCACGGGTCTCAACTCTCCAGGTTTAAGGGATTCTTCCTTCAGCTAAAACATGCATGTGGAACCCAGAGTATGATCAACCGTGTGATCGGGAGACGTGTTGAAATATGTCTCAGTTCTCGTCCCCTGGTACTCGGGTGCAACATTCCAGATGCTTTACTAACACTCTCCCGACTTGGAGAGTCAGTGCCTTTAACCTCCTGTTTGGCCCAGTTTGCAAATTCCGTGGAAGATGAACAGGAATAGGGAGAACCAATGAGAGACTAGCTGGAGGTGTCTGGACGGGAAAATTTAACTCTCATTTCCCACCAGGAAGAGGAATTAACCAAAGGCTCAGCGTGCCATGCCGGAACCAGATTAGGGCCTGAAGCAATCCTGCGGTGTTGCGGCCAGCTCACAAGAAAGCGAGTTGAAGAAAGGAGCTCAGGGGCACTGTAATTCACAAACCTGCAGAGTTATAAATGACAGCTATCATCCAAAAATATACTGAAGTAAGGCTGCCAAGAGGACTTGAAAGCCGGGCAGAATTGCAGGAAACCGATTTCAGGAGGTAGACTGGAATTGCATTTAAAGCATAGGAAAAGAGGCAGAAGGTCGACAATGATGCACTTGGCCAAAAAGGGCGTATGCGTTTTTTCCTGAATATATTCAGGAAAAAACGCATACGCCCTTTTTGGCCAACCAAGCAAGCTTGCAAAGGAAATCTGCACTACAATGAAGTCTCACTTCCCCCCCCCCGTCAAAAGGGCCATCTGAAAAAAGTGTAAAATCCAGAAAGGCAGGACAGGCCATGGAGAACTGGGAGCCTTGTTATGCTGATGGGCGGGATGTAACTTGCCAACAGCCACTCGGGAGAAGTGTATGGTGTTTCCTGAAACATCTAAAAAACAAAGCAACAGAGCCTAGGGCACTTCCACTTATGGTCCTATAGCTTAGGGAAATTAAAATCAAAAAGACACAGCCACCCCAAAGTTTGGGATGGCTCTGTTTACAAGAAACTCGTTTACCGTACAAGTTCAATATCGCATAAAGCGAAAAATGGATAAAGAAGTTGTGGTACTTACGTACAATGCAATATCACTCAGCAATGACATCTATGTCATCAGGCCCATAGCAGCATAATGAGTGGATTCAGGTATGATGATTCTAACTGAAATAAGTCACACAGAAAAAGAAACATCATAAGATATCACTAATACACGGAATGTAAACTTGGCTACACAGGAACTGAATTTCAAAACAGAACATGGTCCCAAATTTAGAAAACCAACTTATGCTTGCTTAAGGGGAAAGGTGAGTTGGGGTGCTGCATAAAACCAGAGATTGAAATGAGCACAGATAAAGTTCCTTAAGCCAAATATGTAATAGACAAGAGCTACTCCTTGCTCAACGAAATGGACTCAAAACCCCATATTAAACGCCTAATAATGTACCTGACTAGTAAGTATCTTAAAACCTATGGATTGCTATGTCTCTGAAAGTGAATCAATCGTGAGTACAGGGGCAAAAACGCAGCAGTGATAGGATTGGAGAGTTTTGGTGAGCAAATGAAGACCCTTTGAAGTCATATTGCATGGTACCCATTCCACGGGTCTCAACTCTCCAGGTTTAAGGGATTCTTCCTTCAGCTAAAACATGCATGTGGAACCCAGAGTATGATCAACCGTGTGATCGGGAGACGTGTTGAAATATGTCTCAGTTCTCGTCCCCTGGTACTCGGGTGCAACATTCCAGATGCTTTACTTACACTCTCCCGACTTGGAGAGTCAGTGCCTTTAACCTCCTGTTTGGCCCAGTTTGCAAATTCCGTGGAAGATGAACAGGAATAGGGAGAACCAATGAGAGACTAGCTGGAGGTGTCTGGACGGGAAAATTTAACTCTCATTTCCCACCAGGAAGAGGAATTAACCAAAGGCTCAGCGTGCCATGCCGGAACCAGATTAGGGCCTGAAGCAATCCTGCGGTGTTGCGGCCAGCTCACAAGAAAGCGAGTTGAAGAAAGGAGCTCAGGGGCACTGTAATTCACAAACCTGCAGAGTTATAAATGACAGCTATCATCCAAAAATATACTGAAGTAAGGCTGCCAAGAGGACTTGAAAGCCGGGCAGAATTGCAGGAAACCGATTTCAGGAGGTAGACTGGAATTGCATTTAAAGCATAGGAAAAGAGGCAGAAGGTCGACAATGATGCACTTGGCCAAAAAGGGCGTATGCGTTTTTTCCTGAATATATTCAGGAAAAAACGCGTACGCCCTTTTTGGCCAACCAAGCAAGCTTGCAAAGGAAATCTGCACTACAATGAAGTCTCACTTCCCCCCCCGTCAAAAGGGCCATCTGAAAAAAGTGTAAAATCCAGAAAGGCAGGACAGGCCATGGAGAACTGGGAGCCTTGTTATGCTGATGGGCGGGATGTAACTTGCCAACAGCCACTCGGGAGAAGTGTATGGTGTTTCCTGAAACATCTAAAAAACAAAGCAACAGAGCCTAGGGCACTTCCACTTATGGTCCTATAGCTTAGGGAAATTAAAATCAAAAAGACACAGCCACCCCAAAGTTTGGGATGGCTCTGTTTACAAGAAACTCGTTTACGGTACAAGTTCAATATCGCATAAAGCGAAAAATGGATAAAGAAGTTGTGGTACTTACGTACAATGCAATATCACTCAGCAATGACATCTATGTCATCAGGCCCATAGCAGCATAATGAGTGGATTCAGGTATGATGATTCTAACTGAAATAAGTCACACAGAAAAAGAAACATCATAAGATATCACTAATACACGGAATGTAAACTTGGCTACACAGGAACTGAATTTCAAAACAGAACATGGTCCCAAATTTAGAAAATCAACTTATGCTTGCTTAAGGGGAAAGGTGAGTTGGGGTGCTGCATAAAACCAGAGATTGAAATGAGCACAGATAAAGTTCCTTAAGCCAAATATGTAATAGACAAGAGCTACTCCTTGCTCAACGAAATGGACTCAAAACCCCATATTAAACGCCTAATAATGTACCTGACTAGTAAGTATCTTAAAACCTATGGATTGCTATGTCTCTGAAAGTGAATCAATCGTGAGTACAGGGGCAAAAACGCAGCAGTGATAGGATTGGAGAGTTTTGGTGAGCAAATGAAGACCCTTTGAAGTCATATTGCATGGTACCCATTCCACGGGTCTCAACTCTCCAGGTTTAAGGGATTCTTCCTTCAGCTAAAACATGCATGTGGAACCCAGAGTATGATCAACCGTGTGATCGGGAGACGTGTTGAAATATGTCTCAGTTCTCGTCCCCTGGTACTCGGGTGCAACATTCCAGATGCTTTACTAACACTCTCCCGACTTGGAGAGTCAGTGCCTTTAACCTCCTGTTTGGCCCAGTTTGCAAATTCCGTGGAAGATGAACAGGAATAGGGAGAACCAATGAGAGACTAGCTGGAGGTGTCTGGACGGGAAAATTTAACTCTCATTTCCCACCAGGAAGAGGAATTAACCAAAGGCTCAGCGTGCCATGCCGGAACCAGATTAGGGCCTCAAGCAATCCTGCGGTGTTGCGGCCAGCTCACAAGAAAGCGAGTTGAAGAAAGGAGCTCAGGGGCACTGTAATTCACAAACCTGCAGAGTTATAAATGACAGCTATCATCCAAAAATATACTGAAGTAAGGCTGCCAAGAGGACTTGAAAGCCGGGCAGAATTGCAGGAAACCGATTTCAGGAGGTAGACTGGAATTGCATTTAAAGCATAGGAAAAGAGGCAGAAGGTCGACAATGATGCACTTGGCCAAAAAGGGCGTATGCGTTTTTTCCTGAATATATTCAGGAAAAAACGCATACGCCCTTTTTGGCCAACCAAGCAAGCTTGCAAAGGAAATCTGCACTACAATGAAGTCTCACTCCCCCCCCCCCGTCAAAAGGGCCATCTGAAAAAAGTGTAAAATCCAGAAAGGCAGGACAGGCCATGGAGAACTGGGAGCCTTGTTATGCTGATGGGCGGGATGTAACTTGCCAACAGCCACTCGGGAGAAGTGTATGGTGTTTCCTGAAACATCTAAAAAACAAAGCAACAGAGCCTAGGGCACTTCCACTTATGGTCCTATAGCTTAGGGAAATTAAAATCAAAAAGACACAGCCACCCCAAAGTTTGGGATGGCTCTGTTTACAAGAAACTCGTTTACGGTACAAGTTCAATATCGCATAAAGCGAAAAATGGATAAAGAAGTTGTGGTACTTACGTACAATGCAATATCACTCAGCAATGACATCTATGTCATCAGGCCCATAGCAGCATAATGAGTGGATTCAGGTATGATGATTCTAACTGAAATAAGTCACACAGAAAAAGAAACATCATAAGATATCACTAATACACGGAATGTAAACTTGGCTACACAGGAACTGAATTTCAAAACAGAACATGGTCCCAAATTTAGAAAACCAACTTATGCTTGCTTAAGGGGAAAGGTGAGTTGGGGTGCTGCATAAAACCAGAGATTGAAATGAGCACAGATAAAGTTCCTTAAGCCAAATATGTAATAGACAAGAGCTACTCCTTGCTCAACGAAATGGACTCAAAACCCCATATTAAACGCCTAATAATGTACCTGACTAGTAAGTATCTTAAAACCTATGGATTGCTATGTCTCTGAAAGTGAATCAATCGTGAGTACAGGGGCAAAAACGCAGCAGTGATAGGATTGGAGAGTTTTGGTGAGCAAATGAAGACCCTTTGAAGTCATATTGCATGGTACCCATTCCACGGGTCTCAACTCTCCAGGTTTAAGGGATTCTTCCTTCAGCTAAAACATGCATGTGGAACCCAGAGTATGATCAACCGTGTGATCGGGAGACGTGTTGAAATATGTCTCAGTTCTCGTCCCCTGGTACTCGGGTGCAACATTCCAGATGCTTTACTAACACTCTCCCGACTTGGAGAGTCAGTGCCTTTAACCTCCTGTTTGGCCCAGTTTGCAAATTCCGCGGAAGATGAACAGGAATAGGGAGAACCAATGAGAGACTAGCTGGAGGTGTCTGGACGGGAAAATTTAACTCTCATTTCCCACCAGGAAGAGGAATTAACCAAAGGCTCAGCGTGCCATGCCGGAACCAGATTAGGGCCTGAAGCAATCCTGCGGTGTTGCGGCCAGCTCACAAGAAAGCGAGTTGAAGAAAGGAGCTCAGGGGCACTGTAATTCACAAACCTGCAGAGTTATAAATGACAGCTATCATCCAAAAATATACTGAAGTAAGGCTGCCAAGAGGACTTGAAAGCCGGGCAGAATTGCAGGAAACCGATTTCAGGAGGTAGACTGGAATTGCATTTAAAGCATAGGAAAAGAGGCAGAAGGTCGACAATGATGCACTTGGCCAAAAAGGGCGTATGCGTTTTTTCCTGAATATATTCAGGAAAAAACGCATACGCCCTTTTTGGCCAACCAAGCAAGCTTGCAAAGGAAATCTGCACTACAATGAAGTCTCACTTCCCCCCCCCCCGTCAAAAGGGCCATCTGAAAAAAGTGTAAAATCCAGAAAGGCAGGACAGGCCATGGAGAACTGGGAGCCTTGTTATGCTGATGGGCGGGATGTAACTTGCCAACAGCCACTCGGGAGAAGTGTATGGTGTTTCCTGAAACATCTAAAAAACAAAGCAACAGAGCCTAGGGCACTTCCACTTATGGTCCTATAGCTTAGGGAAATTAAAATCAAAAAGACACAGCCACCCCAAAGTTTGGGATGGCTCTGTTTACAAGAAACTCGTTTACCGTACAAGTTCAATATCGCATAAAGCGAAAAATGGATAAAGAAGTTGTGGTACTTACGTACAATGCAATATCACTCAGCAATGACATCTATGTCATCAGGCCCATAGCAGCATAATGAGTGGATTCAGGTATGATGATTCTAACTGAAATAAGTCACACAGAAAAAGAAACATCATAAGATATCACTAATACACGGAATGTAAACTTGGCTACACAGGAACTGAATTTCAAAACAGAACATGGTCCCAAATTTAGAAAACCAACTTATGCTTGCTTAAGGGGAAAGGTGAGTTGGGGTGCTGCATAAAACCAGAGATTGAAATGAGCACAGATAAAGTTCCTTAAGCCAAATATGTAATAGACAAGAGCTACTCCTTGCTCAACGAAATGGACTCAAAACCCCATATTAAACGCCTAATAATGTACCTGACTAGTAAGTATCTTAAAACCTATGGATTGCTATGTCTCTGAAAGTGAATCAATCGTGAGTACAGGGGCAAAAACGCAGCAGTGATAGGATTGGAGAGTTTTGGTGAGCAAATGAAGACCCTTTGAAGTCATATTGCATGGTACCCATTCCACGGGTCTCAACTCTCCAGGTTTAAGGGATTCTTCCTTCAGCTAAAACATGCATGTGGAACCCAGAGTATGATCAACCGTGTGATCGGGAGACGTGTTGAAATATGTCTCAGTTCTCGTCCCCTGGTACTCGGGTGCAACATTCCAGATGCTTTACTTACACTCTCCCGACTTGGAGAGTCAGTGCCTTTAACCTCCTGTTTGGCCCAGTTTGCAAATTCCGCGGAAGATGAACAGGAATAGGGAGAACCAATGAGAGACTAGCTGGAGGTGTCTGGACGGGAAAATTTAACTCTCATTTCCCACCAGGAAGAGGAATTAACCAAAGGCTCAGCGTGCCATGCCGGAACCAGATTAGGGCCTGAAGCAATCCTGCGGTGTTGCGGCCAGCTCACAAGAAAGCGAGTTGAAGAAAGGAGCTCAGGGGCACTGTAATTCACAAACCTGCAGAGTTATAAATGACAGCTATCATCCAAAAATATACTGAAGTAAGGCTGCCAAGAGGACTTGAAAGCCGGGCAGAATTGCAGGAAACCGATTTCAGGAGGTAGACTGGAATTGCATTTAAAGCATAGGAAAAGAGGCAGAAGGTCGACAATGATGCACTTGGCCAAAAAGGGCGTATGCGTTTTTTCCTGAATATATTCAGGAAAAAACGCGTACGCCCTTTTTGGCCAACCAAGCAAGCTTGCAAAGGAAATCTGCACTACAATGAAGTCTCACTTCCCCCCCCGTCAAAAGGGCCATCTGAAAAAAGTGTAAAATCCAGAAAGGCAGGACAGGCCATGGAGAACTGGGAGCCTTGTTATGCTGATGGGCGGGATGTAACTTGCCAACAGCCACTCGGGAGAAGTGTATGGTGTTTCCTGAAACATCTAAAAAACAAAGCAACAGAGCCTAGGGCACTTCCACTTATGGTCCTATAGCTTAGGGAAATTAAAATCAAAAAGACACAGCCACCCCAAAGTTTGGGATGGCTCTGTTTACAAGAAACTCGTTTACCGTACAAGTTCAATATCGCATAAAGCGAAAAATGGATAAAGAAGTTGTGGTACTTACGTACAATGCAATATCACTCAGCAATGACATCTATGTCATCAGGCCCATAGCAGCATAATGAGTGGATTCAGGTATGATGATTCTAACTGAAATAAGTCACACAGAAAAAGAAACATCATAAGATATCACTAATACACGGAATGTAAACTTGGCTACACAGGAACTGAATTTCAAAACAGAACATGGTCCCAAATTTAGAAAACCAACTTATGCTTGCTTAAGGGGAAAGGTGAGTTGGGGTGCTGCATAAAACCAGAGATTGAAATGAGCACAGATAAAGTTCCTTAAGCCAAATATGTAATAGACAAGAGCTACTCCTTGCTCAACGAAATGGACTCAAAACCCCATATTAAACGCCTAATAATGTACCTGACTAGTAAGTATCTTAAAACCTATGGATTGCTATGTCTCTGAAAGTGAATCAATCGTGAGTACAGGGGCAAAAACGCAGCAGTGATAGGATTGGAGAGTTTTGGTGAGCAAATGAAGACCCTTTGAAGTCATATTGCATGGTACCCATTCCACGGGTCTCAACTCTCCAGGTTTAAGGGATTCTTCCTTCAGCTAAAACATGCATGTGGAACCCAGAGTATGATCAACCGTGTGATCGGGAGACGTGTTGAAATATGTCTCAGTTCTCGTCCCCTGGTACTCGGGTGCAACATTCCAGATGCTTTACTTACACTCTCCCGACTTGGAGAGTCAGTGCCTTTAACCTCCTGTTTGGCCCAGTTTGCAAATTCCGCGGAAGATGAACAGGAATAGGGAGAACCAATGAGAGACTAGCTGGAGGTGTCTGGACGGGAAAATTTAACTCTCATTTCCCACCAGGAAGAGGAATTAACCAAAGGCTCAGCGTGCCATGCCGGAACCAGATTAGGGCCTGAAGCAATCCTGCGGTGTTGCGGCCAGCTCACAAGAAAGCGAGTTGAAGAAAGGAGCTCAGGGGCACTGTAATTCACAAACCTGCAGAGTTATAAATGACAGCTATCATCCAAAAATATACTGAAGTAAGGCTGCCAAGAGGACTTGAAAGCCGGGCAGAATTGCAGGAAACCGATTTCAGGAGGTAGACTGGAATTGCATTTAAAGCATAGGAAAAGAGGCAGAAGGTCGACAATGATGCACTTGGCCAAAAAGGGCGTATGCGTTTTTTCCTGAATATATTCAGGAAAAAACGCGTACGCCCTTTTTGGCCAACCAAGCAAGCTTGCAAAGGAAATCTGCACTACAATGAAGTCTCACTTCCCCCCCGTCAAAAGGGCCATCTGAAAAAAGTGTAAAATCCAGAAAGGCAGGACAGGCCATGGAGAACTGGGAGCCTTGTTATGCTGATGGGCGGGATGTAACTTGCCAACAGCCACTCGGGAGAAGTGTATGGTGTTTCCTGAAACATCTAAAAAACAAAGCAACAGAGCCTAGGGCACTTCCACTTATGGTCCTATAGCTTAGGGAAATTAAAATCAAAAAGACACAGCCACCCCAAAGTTTGGGATGGCTCTGTTTACAAGAAACTCGTTTACCGTACAAGTTCAATATCGCATAAAGCGAAAAATGGATAAAGAAGTTGTGGTACTTACGTACAATGCAATATCACTCAGCAATGACATCTATGTCATCAGGCCCATAGCAGCATAATGAGTGGATTCAGGTATGATGATTCTAACTGAAATAAGTCACACAGAAAAAGAAACATCATAAGATATCACTAATACACGGAATGTAAACTTGGCTACACAGGAACTGAATTTCAAAACAGAACATGGTCCCAAATTTAGAAAACCAACTTATGCTTGCTTAAGGGGAAAGGTGAGTTGGGGTGCTGCATAAAACCAGAGATTGAAATGAGCACAGATAAAGTTCCTTAAGCCAAATATGTAATAGACAAGAGCTACTCCTTGCTCAACGAAATGGACTCAAAACCCCATATTAAACGCCTAATAATGTACCTGACTAGTAAGTATCTTAAAACCTATGGATTGCTATGTCTCTGAAAGTGAATCAATCGTGAGTACAGGGGCAAAAACGCAGCAGTGATAGGATTGGAGAGTTTTGGTGAGCAAATGAAGACCCTTTGAAGTCATATTGCATGGTACCCATTCCACGGGTCTCAACTCTCCAGGTTTAAGGGATTCTTCCTTCAGCTAAAACATGCATGTGGAACCCAGAGTATGATCAACCGTGTGATCGGGAGACGTGTTGAAATATGTCTCAGTTCTCGTCCCCTGGTACTCGGGTGCAACATTCCAGATGCTTTACTTACACTCTCCCGACTTGGAGAGTCAGTGCCTTTAACCTCCTGTTTGGCCCAGTTTGCAAATTCCGCGGAAGATGAACAGGAATAGGGAGAACCAATGAGAGACTAGCTGGAGGTGTCTGGACGGGAAAATTTAACTCTCATTTCCCACCAGGAAGAGGAATTAACCAAAGGCTCAGCGTGCCATGCCGGAACCAGATTAGGGCCTGAAGCAATCCTGCGGTGTTGCGGCCAGCTCACAAGAAAGCGAGTTGAAGAAAGGAGCTCAGGGGCACTGTAATTCACAAACCTGCAGAGTTATAAATGACAGCTATCATCCAAAAATATACTGAAGTAAGGCTGCCAAGAGGACTTGAAAGCCGGGCAGAATTGCAGGAAACCGATTTCAGGAGGTAGACTGGAATTGCATTTAAAGCATAGGAAAAGAGGCAGAAGGTCGACAATGATGCACTTGGCCAAAAAGGGCGTATGCGTTTTTTCCTGAATATATTCAGGAAAAAACGCGTACGCCCTTTTTGGCCAACCAAGCAAGCTTGCAAAGGAAATCTGCACTACAATGAAGTCTCACTTCCCCCCCCGTCAAAAGGGCCATCTGAAAAAAGTGTAAAATCCAGAAAGGCAGGACAGGCCATGGAGAACTGGGAGCCTTGTTATGCTGATGGGCGGGATGTAACTTGCCAACAGCCACTCGGGAGAAGTGTATGGTGTTTCCTGAAACATCTAAAAAACAAAGCAACAGAGCCTAGGGCACTTCCACTTATGGTCCTATAGCTTAGGGAAATTAAAATCAAAAAGACACAGCCACCCCAAAGTTTGGGATGGCTCTGTTTACAAGAAACTCGTTTACCGTACAAGTTCAATATCGCATAAAGCGAAAAATGGATAAAGAAGTTGTGGTACTTACGTACAATGCAATATCACTCAGCAATGACATCTATGTCATCAGGCCCATAGCAGCATAATGAGTGGATTCAGGTATGATGATTCTAACTGAAATAAGTCACACAGAAAGAGAAACATCATAAGATATCACTAATACACGGAATGTAAACTTGGCTACACAGGAACTGAATTTCAAAACAGAACATGGTCCCAAATTTAGAAAACCAACTTATGCTTGCTTAAGGGGAAAGGTGAGTTGGGGTGCTGCATAAAACCAGAGATTGAAATGAGCACAGATAAAGTTCCTTAAGCCAAATATGTAATAGACAAGAGCTACTCCTTGCTCAACGAAATGGACTCAAAACCCCATATTAAACGCCTAATAATGTACCTGACTAGTAAGTATCTTAAAACCTATGGATTGCTATGTCTCTGAAAGTGAATCAATCGTGAGTACAGGGGCAAAAACGCAGCAGTGATAGGATTGGAGAGTTTTGGTGAGCAAATGAAGACCCTTTGAAGTCATATTGCATGGTACCCATTCCACGGGTCTCAACTCTCCAGGTTTAAGGGATTCTTCCTTCAGCTAAAACATGCATGTGGAACCCAGAGTATGATCAACCGTGTGATCGGGAGACGTGTTGAAATATGTCTCAGTTCTCGTCCCCTGGTACTCGGGTGCAACATTCCAGATGCTTTACTAACACTCTCCCGACTTGGAGAGTCAGTGCCTTTAACCTCCTGTTTGGCCCAGTTTGCAAATTCCGCGGAAGATGAACAGGAATAGGGAGAACCAATGAGAGACTAGCTGGAGGTGTCTGGACGGGAAAATTTAACTCTCATTTCCCACCAGGAAGAGGAATTAACCAAAGGCTCAGCGTGCCATGCCGGAACCAGATTAGGGCCTGAAGCAATCCTGCGGTGTTGCGGCCAGCTCACAAGAAAGCGAGTTGAAGAAAGGAGCTCAGGGGCACTGTAATTCACAAACCTGCAGAGTTATAAATGACAGCTATCATCCAAAAATATACTGAAGTAAGGCTGCCAAGAGGACTTGAAAGCCGGGCAGAATTGCAGGAAACCGATTTCAGGAGGTAGACTGGAATTGCATTTAAAGCATAGGAAAAGAGGCAGAAGGTCGACAATGATGCACTTGGCCAAAAAGGGCGTATGCGTTTTTTCCTGAATATATTCAGGAAAAAACGCATACGCCCTTTTTGGCCAACCAAGCAAGCTTGCAAAGGAAATCTGCACTACAATGAAGTCTCACTTCCCCCCCCTCCCCGTCAAAAGGGCCATCTGAAAAAAGTGTAAAATCCAGAAAGGCAGGACAGGCCATGGAGAACTGGGAGCCTTGTTATGCTGATGGGCGGGATGTAAATTGCCAACAGCCACTCGGGAGAAGTGTATGGTGTTTCCTGAAACATCTAAAAAACAAAGCAACAGAGCCTAGGGCACTTCCACTTATGGTCCTATAGCTTAGGGAAATTAAAATCAAAAAGACACAGCCACCCCAAAGTTTGGGATGGCTCTGTTTACAAGAAAATCGTTTACGGTGCAAGTTCAATATCGCATAAAGCGAAAAATGGATAAAGAAGTTGTGGTACTTACGTACAATGCAATATCACTCAGCAATGACATCTATGTCATCAGGCCCATAGCAGCATAATGAGTGGATTCAGGTATGATGATTCTAACTGAAATAAGTCACACAGAAAAAGAACATCATAAGATATCACTAATACACGGAATGTAAACTTGGCTACACAGGAACTGAATTTCAAAACAGAACATGGTCCCAAATTTAGAAAACCAACTTATGCTTGCTTAAGGGGAAAGGTGAGTTGGGTGCTGCATAAAACCAGAGATTGAAATGAGCACAGATAAGTTCCTTAAGCCAAATATGTAATAGACAAGAGCTACTCCTTGCTCAACGAAATGGACTCAAAACCCATATTAAACGCCTAATAATGTACCTGGACTAGTAAGTATCTTAAAACCTATGGATTGCTATGTCTCTGAAAGTGAATCAATCGTGAGTACAGGGGCAAAAACACAGCAGTGATAGGATTGGAGAGTTTTGGTGAGCAAATGAAGACCCTTTGAAGTCATATTGCATGGTACCCATTCCACGGTCTCAACTCTCCAGGTTTAAGGGATTCTTCCTTCAGCTAAAACATGCATGTAGAACCCAGAGTATGATCAACCGTGTGATCGGGAGACGTGTTGAAATATGTCTCAGTTCTCGTCCCCTGGTACTCGGGTGCAACATTCCAGATGCTTTACTAACACTCTCCCTACTTGGAGAGTCAGAGCCTTTAACCTCCTGTTTGGCCCAGTTTGCAAATTCCGCGGAAGATGAACAGGAATAGGGAGAACCAATGAGAGACTAGCTGGAGGTGTCTGGACGGGAAAATTTAACTCTCATTTCCCACCAGGAAGAGGAATTAACCAAAGGCTCAGCGTGCCATGCCGGAACCAGATTAGGGCCTGAAGCAATCCTGCGGTGTTGCGGCCAGCTCCAAGAAAGCGAGTTGAAGAAAGGAGCTCAGGGGCACTGTAATTCACAAACCTGCAGAGTTATAAATGACAGCTATCATCCAAAAATATACTGAAGTAAGGCTGCCAGAGACTTGAAAGCCGGGCAGAATTGCAGGAAACCGATTTCAGGAGGTAGACTGGAATTGCATTTAAAGCATAGGAAAAGAGGCAGAAGGTCGACAATGATGCACTTGGCCAAAAGGGCGTATGCGTTTTTTCCTGAATATATTCAGGAAAAAACGCATACGCCCTTTTTGGCCAACCAAGCAAGCTTGCAAAGGAAATCTGCACTACAATGAAGTCTCACTTCCCCCCCCCCCCCGTCAAAAGGGCCATCTGAAAAAAGTGTAAAATCCAGAAAGGCAGGACAGGCCATGGAGAACTGGGAGCCTTGTTATGCTGATGGGCGGGATGTAAATTGCCAAGAGCCACTCGGGAGAAGTGTATGGTGTTTCCTGAAACATCTAAAAAACAAAGCAACAGAGCCTAGGGCACTTCCACTTATGGTCCTATAGCTTAGGGAAATTAAAATCAAAAAGACACAGCCACCCCAAAGTTTGGGATGGCTCTGTTTACAAGAAAATCGTTTACGGTGCAAGTTCAATATCGCATAAAGCGAAAAATGGATAAAGAAGTTGTGGTACTTACGTACAATGCAATATCACTCAGCAATGACATCTATGTCATCAGGCCCATAGCAGCATAATGAGTGGATTCAGGTATGATGATTCTAACTGAAATAAGTCACACAGAAAAAGAAACATCATAAGATATCACTAATACACGGAATGTAAACTTGGCTACACAGGAACTGAATTTCAAAACAGAACATGGTCCCAAATTTAGAAAACCAACTTATGCTTGCTTAAGGGGAAAGGTGAGTTGGGGTGCTGCATAAAACCAGAGATTGAAATGAGCACAGATAAAGTTCCTTAAGCCAAATATGTAATAGACAAGAGCTACTCCTTGCTCAACGAAATGGACTCAAAACCCCATATTAAACGCCTAATAATGTACCTGACTAGTAAGTATCTTAAAACCTATGGATTGCTATGTCTCTGAAAGTGAATCAATCGTGAGTACAGGGGCAAAAACGCAGCAGTGATAGGATTGGAGAGTTTTGGTGAGCAAATGAAGACCCTTTGAAGTCATATTGCATGGTACCCATTCCACGGGTCTCAACTCTCCAGGTTTAAGGGATTCTTCCTTCAGCTAAAACATGCATGTGGAACCCAGAGTATGATCAACCGTGTGATCGGAGACGTGTTGAAATATGTCTCAGTTCTCGTCCCCTGGTACTCGGGTGCAACATTCCAGATGCTTTACTTAACACTCTCCCGACTTGGAGAGTCAGTGCCTTTAACCTCCTGTTTGGCCCAGTTTGCAAATTCCGCGGAAGATGAACAGGAATAGGGAGAACCAATGAGAGACTAGCTGGAGGTGTCTGGACGGGAAAATTTAACTCTCATTTCCCACCAGGAAGAGGAATTAACCAAAGGCTCAGCGTGCCATGCCGGAACCAGATTAGGGCCTGAAGCAATCCTGCGGTGTTGCGGCCAGCTCCCAAGAAAGCGAGTTGAAGAAAGGAGCTCAGGGGCACTGTAATTCACAACCTGCAGAGTTATAAATGACAGCTATCATCCAAAAATATACTGAAGTAAGGCTGCCAAGAGGACTTGAAAGCCGGGCAGAATTGCAGGAAACCGATTCAGGAGGTAGACTGGAATTGCATTTAAAGCATAGGAAAAGAGGCAGAAGGTCGACAATGATGCACTTGGCCAAAAAGGGCGTATGCGTTTTTTCCTGAATATATTCAGGAAAAAACGCATACGCCCTTTTTGGCCAACCAAGCAAGCTTGCAAAGGAAATCTGCACTACAATGAAGTCTCACTTCCCCCCCTGTCAAAAGGGCCATCTGAAAAAAGTGTAAAATCCAGAAAGGCAGGACAGGCCATGGAGAACTGGGAGCCTTGTTATGCAGATGGGCGGGATGTAAAATTGCCAACAGCCACTCTGGAGAAGTGTATGGTGTTTCCTGAAACATCTAAAAAAACAAAGCAACAGAGCCTAGGGCACTTCCACTTATGGTCCTATAGCTTACGGGAAATTAAAATCAAAAAGACACAGCCACCCCAAAGTTTGGGATGGCTCTGTTTACAAGAAACTCGTTTACGGTACAAGTTCAATATCGCATAAAGCGAAAAATGGATAAAGAAGTTGTGGTACTTACGTACAATGCAATATCACTCAGCAAATGACATCTATGTCATCAGGCCATAGCAGCATAATGAGTGGATTCAGGTATGATGATTCTAACTGAAATAAGTCACACAGAAAAAGAAACATCATAAGATATCACTAATACACGGAATGTAAACTTGGCTACACAGGAACTGAATTTCAAAACAGAACATGGTCCCAAATTTAGAAAACCAACTTATGCTTGCTTAAGGGAAAGGTGAGTTGGGGTGCTGCATAAAACCAGAGATTGAAATGAGCACAGATAAAGTTCCTTAAGCCAAATATGTAATAGACAAGAGCTACTCCTTGCTCAACGAAATGGACTCAAAACCCCATATTAAACGCCTAATAATGTACCTGACTAGTAAGTATCTTAAAACCTATGGATTGCTATGTCTCTGAAAGTGAATCAATCGTGAGTACAGGGGCAAAAACGCAGCAGTGATAGGATTGGAGAGTTTTGGTGAGCAAATGAAGACCCTTTGAAGTCATATTGCATGGTACCCATTCCACGGGTCTCAACTCTCCAGGTTTAAGGGATTCTTCCTTCAGCTAAAACATGCATGTAGAACCCAGAGTATGATCAACCGTGTGATCGGGAGACGTGTTGAAATATGTCTCAGTTCTCGTCCCCTGGTACTCGGGTGCAACATTCCAGATGCTTTACTAACACTCTCCTACTTGGAGAGTCAGAGCCTTTAACCTCCTGTTTGGCCCAGTTTGCAATTCCGCGGAAGATGAACAGGAATAGGGAGAACCAATGAGAGACTAGCTGGAGGTGTCTGGACGGGAAAATTTAACTCTCATTTCCCACCAGGAAGAGGAATTAACCAAAGGCTCAGCGTGCCATGCCGGAACCAGATTAGGCCTGAAGCAATCCTGCGGTGTTGCGGCCAGCTCCCAAGAAAGCGAGTTGAAGAAAGGAGCTCAGGGGCACTGTAATTCACAAACCTGCAGAGTTATAAATGACAGCTATCATCCAAAAATATACTGAAGTAAGGCTGCCAAGAGGACTTGAGCGCCGGGCAGAATTGCAGGAAACCGATTTCAGGAGGTAGACTGGAATTGCATTTAAAGCATAGGAAAAGAGGCAGAAGGTCGACAATGATGCACTTGGCCAAAAGGGCGTATGCCTTTTTTCCCTGAATATATTCAGGAAAAAACGCATACGCCCCTTTTTGGCCAACAAGCAAGCTTGCCAAAGGAAATCTGCACTACAATGAAGTCTCACTTCCCCCCCCCCCCCCCGTCAAAAGGGCCATCTGAAAAAAGTGTAAAATCCAGAAAGGCAGGACAGGCCATGGAGAACTGGGAGCCTTGTTATGCTGATGGGCGGGATGTAAATTGCCAACAGCCACTCGGGAGAAGTGTATGGTGTTTCCTGAAACATCTAAAAAACAAAGCAACAGAGCCTAGGGCACTTCCACTTATGGTCCTATAGCTTAGGGAAATTAAAATCAAAAAGACACAGCCACCCCAAAGTTTGGGATGGCTCTGTTTACAAGAAACTCGTTTACGGTACAAGTTCAATATCGCATAAAAGCGAAAAATGGATAAAGAAGTTGTGGTACTTACGTACAATGCAATATCACTCAGCAATGACATCTATGTCATCAGGCCCATAGCAGCATAATGAGTGGATTCAGGTATGATGATTCTAACTGAAATAAGTCACACAGAAAAAGAAACATCATAAGATATCACTAATACACGGAATGTAAACTTGCTACACAGGAACTGAATTTCAAAACAGAACATGGTCCCAAATTTAGAAAACCAACTTATGCTTGCTTAAGGGGAAAGGTGAGTTGGGTGCTGCATAAAAACCAGAGATTGAAATGAGCACAGATAAAGTTCCTTAAGCCAAATATGGAATAGACAAGAGCTACTCCTTGCTCAATGAAATGGACTCAAAACCCCATATTAAACGCCTAATAATGTACCTGACTAGTAAGTATCTTAAAACCTATGGATTGCTATGTCTCTGAAAGTGAATCAATCGTGAGTACAGGGCAAAAACGCAGCAGTGATAGGATTGGAGAGTTTTGGTGAGCAAATGAAGACCCTTTGAAGTCATATTGCATGGTACCCATTCCACGGGTCTCAACTCTCCAGGTTTAAGGGATTCTTCCTTCAGCTAAAACATGCATGTGGAACCCAGAGTATGATCAACCGTGTGATCGGGAGACGTGTTGAAATATGTCTCAGTTCTCGTCCCCTGGTACTCGGGTGCAACATTCCAGATGCTTTACTAACACTCTCCCCGACTTGGAGAGTCAGTGCCTTTAACCTCCTGTTTGGCCCAGTTTGCAAATTCCGCGGAAGATGAACAGGAATAGGGAGAACCAATGAGAGACTAGCTGGAGGTGTCTGGACGGGAAAATTTAACTCTCATTTCCCACCAGGAAGAGGAATTAACCAAAGGCTCAGCGTGCCATGCCGGAACCAGATTAGGGCCTGAAGCAATCCTGCGGTGTTGCGGCCAGCTCACAAGAAAGCGAGTTGAAGAAAGGAGCTCAGGGGCACTGTAATTCACAAACCTGCAGAGTTATAAATGACAGCTATCATCCAAAAATATACTGAAGTAAGGCTGCCAAGAGGACTTGAAAGCCGGGCAGAATTGCAGGAAACCGATTTCAGGAGGTAGACTGGAATTGCATTTAAAGCATAGGAAAAGAGGCAGAAGGTCGACAATGATGCACTTGGCCAAAAAGGGCGTATGCGTTTTTCCTGAATATATCAGGAAAAAACGCATACGCCCTTTTTGGCCAACCAAGCAAGCTTGCAAAGGAAATCTGCACTACAATGAAGTCTCACTTCCCCCCCGTCAAAAGGGCCATCTGAAAAAAGTGTAAAATCCAGAAAGGCAGGACAGGCCATGGAGAACTGGGAGCCTTGTTATGCTGATGGGCGGGATGTAACTTGCCAACAGCCACTCGGGAGAAGTGTATGGTGTTTCCTGAAACATCTAAAAAACAAAGCAACACAGCCTAGGGCACTTCCACTTATGGTCCTATAGCTTAGGGAAATTAAAATCAAAAAGACACAGCCACCCCAAAATTTGGGATGGCTCTGTTTACAAGAAATTCGTTTACGGTACAAGTTCAATATCGCATAAAGCGAAAAATGGATAAAGAAGTTGTGGTACTTACGTACAATGCAATATCACTCAGCAATGACATCTATGTCATCAGGCCCATAGCAGCATAATGAGTGGATTCAGGTATGATGATTCTAACTGAAATAAGTCACACAGAAAAAGAAACATCATAAGATATCACTAATACACAGAATGTAAACTTGGCTACACAGGAACTGAATTTCAAAACAGAACATGGTCCCAAATTTAGAAAATCAACTTATGCTTGCTTAAGGGGAAAGGTGAGTTGGGGTGCTGCATAAAACCAGAGATTGAAATGAGCACAGATAAAGTTCCTTAAGCCAAATATGTAATAGACAAGAGCTACTCCTTGCTCAACGAAATGGACTCAACACCCCATATTAAACGCCTAATAATGTACCTGACTAGTAAGTATCTTAAAACCTATGCATTGCTATGTCTCTGAAAGTGAATCAATCGTGAGTACAGGGGCAAAAACGCAGCAGTGATAGGATTGGAGAGTTTTGGTGAGCAAATGAAGACCCTTTGAAGTCATATTGCATGGTACCCATTCCACGGGTCTCAACTCTCCAGGTTTAAGGGATTCTTCCTTCAGCTAAAACATGCATGTGGAACCCAGAGTATGATCAACCGTGTGATCGGGAGACGTGTTGAAATATGTCTCAGTTCTCGTCCCCTGGTACTCGGGTGCAACATTCCAGATGCTTTACTAACACTCTCCCGACTTGGAGAGTCAGTGCCTTTAACCTCCTGTTTGGCCCAGTTTGCAAATTCCGCGGAAGATGAACAGGAATAGGGAGAACCAATGAGAGACTAGCTGGAGGTGTCTGGACGGGAAAATTTAACTCTCATTTCCCACCAGGAAGAGGAATTAACCAAAGGCTCAGCGTGCCATGCCGGAACCAGATTAGGGCCTGAAGCAATCCTGCGGTGTTGCGGCCAGCTCCCAAGAAAGCGAGTTGAAGAAAGGAGCTCAGGGGCACTGTAATTCACAAACCTGCAGAGTTATAAATGACAGCTATCATCCAAAAATATACTGAAGTAAGGCTGCCAAGAGGACTTGAAAGCCGGGCAGAATTGCAGGAAACCGATTTCAGGAGGTAGACTGGAATTGCATTTAAAGCATAGGAAAAGAGGCAGAAGGTCGACAATGATGCACTTGGCCAAAAAGGGCGTATGCGTTTTTTCCTGAATATATTCAGGAAAAAACGCATACGCCCTTTTTGGCCAACCAAGCAAGCTTGCAAAGGAAATCTGCACTACAATGAAGTCTCACTTCCCCCCCCCGTCAAAAGGGCCATCTGAAAAAAGTGTAAAATCCAGAAAGGCAGGACAGGCCATGGAGAACTGGGAGCCTTGTTATGCTGATGGGCGGGATGTAACTTGCCAACAGCCACTCGGGAGAAGTGTATGGTGTTTCCTGAAACATCTAAAAAACAAAGCAACAGAGCCTAGGGCACTTCCACTTATGGTCCTATAGCTTAGGGAAATTAAAATCAAAAAGACACAGCCACCCCAAAGTTTGGGATGGCTCTGTTTACAAGAAACTCGTTTACGGTACAAGTTCAATATCGCATAAAGCGAAAAATGGATAAAGAAGTTGTGGTACTTACGTACAATGCAATATCACTCAGCAATGACATCTATGTCATCAGGCCCATAGCAGCATAATGAGTGGATTCAGGTATGATGATTCTAACTGAAATAAGTCACACAGAAAAAGAAACATCATAAGATATCACTAATACACGGAATGTAAACTTGGCTACACAGGAACTGAATTTCAAAACAGAACATGGTCCCAAATTTAGAAAATCAACTTATGCTTGCTTAAGGGGAAAGGTGAGTTGGGGTGCTGCATAAAACCAGAGATTGAAATGAGCACAGATAAAGTTCCTTAAGCCAAATATGTAATAGACAAGAGCTACTCCTTGCTCAACGAAATGGACTCAAAACCCCATATTAAACGCCTAATAATGTACCTGACTAGTAAGTATCTTAAAACCTATGGATTGCTATGTCTCTGAAAGTGAATCAATCGTGAGTACAGGGGCAAAAACGCAGCAGTGATAGGATTGGAGAGTTTTGGTGAGCAAATGAAGACCCTTTGAAGTCATATTGCATGGTACCCATTCCACGGGTCTCAACTCTCCAGGTTTAAGGGATTCTTCCTACAGCTAAAACATGCATGTGGAACCCAGAGTATGATCAACCGTGTGATCGGGGAGACGTGTTGAAATATGTCTCAGTTCTCGTCCCCTGGTACTCGGGTGCAACATTCCAGATGCTTTACTAACACTCTCCCGACTTGGAGAGTCAGTGCCTTTAACCTCCTGTTTGGCCCAGTTTGCAAATTCCGCGGAAGATGAACAGGAATAGGGAGAACCAATGAGAGACTAGCTGGAGGTGTCTGGACGGGAAAATTTAACTCTCATTTCCCACCAGGAAGAGGAATTAACCAAAGGCTCAGCGTGCCATGCCGGAACCAGATTAGGGCCTGAAGCAATCCTGCGGTGTTGCGGCCAGCTCACAAGAAAGCGAGTTGAAGAAAGGAGCTCAGGGGCACTGTAATTCACAAACCTGCAGAGTTATAAATGACAGCTATCATCCAAAAATATACTGAAGTAAGGCTGCCAAGAGGACTTGAAAGCCGGGCAGAATTGCAGGAAACCGATTTCAGGAGGTAGACTGGAATTGCATTTAAAGCATAGGAAAAGAGGCAGAAGGTCGACAATGATGCACTTGGCCAAAAAGGGCGTATGCGTTTTTTCCTGAATATATTCAGGAAAAAACGCATACGCCCTTTTTGGCCAACCAAGCAAGCTTGCAAAGGAAATCTGCACTACAATGAAGTCTCACTTCCCCCCCCCCCCCCGTCAAAAGGGCCATCTGAAAAAAGTGTAAAATCCAGAAAGGCAGGACAGGCCATGGAGAACTGGGAGCCTTGTTATGCTGATGGGCGGGATGTAAATTGCCAACAGCCACTCGGGAGAAGTGTATGGTGTTTCCTGAAACATCTAAAAAACAAAGCAACAGAGCCTAGGGCACTTCCACTTATGGTCCTATAGCTTAGGGAAATTAAAATCAAAAAGACACAGCCACCCCAAAGTTTGGGATGGCTCTGTTTACAAGAAACTCGTTTACGGTACAAGTTCAATATCGCATAAAGCGAAAAATGGATAAAGAAGTTGTGGTACTTAAGTACAATGCAATGTCACTCAGCAATGACATCTATGTCATCAGGCCCATAGCAGCATAATGAGTGGATTCAGGTATGATGATTCTAACTGAAATAAGTCACACAGAAAAAGAAACATCATAAGATATCACTAATACACGGAATGTAAACTTGGCTACACAGGAACTGAATTTCAAAACAGAACATGGTCCCAAATTTAGAAAACCAACTTATGCTTGCTTAAGGGGAAAGGTGAGTTGGGGTGCTGCATAAAACCAGAGATTGAAATGAGCACAGATAAAGTTCCTTAAGCCAAATATGGAATAGACAAGAGCTACTCCTTGCTCAACGAAATGGACTCAAAACCCCATATTAAACGCCTAATAATGTACCTGACTAGTAAGTATCTTAAAACCTATGGATTGCTATGTCTCTGAAAGTGAATCAATCGTGAGTACAGGGGCAAAAACGCAGCAGTGATAGGATTGGAGAGTTTTGGTGAGCAAATGAAGACCCTTTGAAGTCATATTGCATGGTACCCATTCCACGGGTCTCAACTCTCCAGGTTTAAGGGATTCTTCCTTCAGCTAAAACATGCATGTGGAACCCAGAGTATGATCAACCGTGTGATCAGGAGACGTGTTGAAATATGTCTCAGTTCTCGTCCCCTGGTACTCGGGTGCAACATTCCAGATGCTTTACTAACACTCTCCCGACTTGGAGAGTCAGTGCCTTTAACCTCCTGTTTGGCCCAGTTTGCAAATTCCGCGGAAGATGAACAGGAATAGGGAGAACCAATGAGAGACTAGCTGGAGGGTGTCTGGACGGGAAAATTTAACTCTCATTTCCCACCAGGAAGAGGAATTAACCAAAGGCTCAGCGTGCCATGCCGGAACCAGATTAGGGCCTGAAGCAATCCTGCGGTGTTGCGGCCAGCTCACAAGAAAGCGAGTTGAAGAAAGGAGCTCAGGGGCACTGTAATTCACAAACCTGCAGAGTTATAAATGACAGCTATCATCCAAAAATATACTGAAGTAAGGCTGCCAAGAGGACTTGAAAGCCGGGCAGAATTGCAGGAAACCGATTTCAGGAGGTAGACTGGAATTGCATTTAAAGCATAGGAAAAGAGGCAGAAGGTCGACAATGATGCACTTGGCCAAAAAGGGCGTATGCGTTTTTTTCCTGAATATATTCAGGAAAAAACGCATATGCCCTTTTTGGCCAACCAAGCAAGCTTGCAAAGGAAATCTGCACTACAATGAAGTCTCACTTCCCCCCCGACAAAAGGGCCATCTGAAAAAAGTGTAAAATCCAGAAAGGCAGGACAGGCCATGGAGAACTGGGAGCCTTGTTATGCTGATGGTCGGGATGTAAATTGCCAACAGCCACTCGGGAGAAGTGTATGGTGTTTCCTGAAACATCTAAAAAACAAAGCAACAGAGCCTAGGGCACTTCCACTTATGGTCCTATAGCTTAGGGAAATTAAAATCAAAAAGACACAGCCACCCCAAAGTTTGGGATGCCTCTGTTTACAAGAAACTCATTTACGGTACAAGTTCAATATCGCATAAAGCGAAAAATGGATAAAGAAGTTGTGGTACTTACGTACAATGCAATATCACTCAGCAATGACATCTATGTCATCAGGCCCATAGCAGCATAATGAGTGGATTCAGGTATGATGATTCTAACTGAAATAAGTCACACAGAAAAAGAAACATCATAAGATATCACTAATACACGGAATGTAAACTTGGCTACACAGGAACTGAATTTCAAAACAGAACATGGTCCCAAATTTAGAAAACCAACTTATGCTTGCTTAAGGGGAAAGGTGAGTTGGGGTGCTGCATAAAACCAGAGATTGAAATGAGCACAGATAAAGTTCCTTAGGCCAAATATGTAATAGACAAGAGCTACTCCTTGCTCAACGAAATGGACTCAAAACCCCATATTAAACGCCTAATAATGTACCTGACTAGTAAGTATCTTAAAACCTATGGATTGCTATGTCTCTGAAAGTGAATCAATCGTGAGTACAGGGGCAAAAATGCAGCAGTGATAGGATTGGAGAGTTTTGGTGAGCAAATGAAGACCCTTTGAAGTCATATTGCATGGTACCCATTCCACGGGTCTCAACTCTCCAGGTTTAAGGGATTCTTCCTTCAGCTAAAACATGCATGTGGAACCCAGAGTATGATCAACCGTGTGATCGGGAGACGTGTTGAAATATGTCTCAGTTCTCGTCACCTGGTACTCGGGTGCAACATTCCAGATGCTTTACTAACACTCTCCCGACTTGGAGAGTCAGTGCCTTTAACCTCCTGTTTGGCCCAGTTTGCAAATTCCGTGGAAGATGAACAGGAATAGGGAGAACCAATGAGAGACTAGCTGGAGGTGTCTGGACGGGAAAATTTAACTCTCATTTCCCACCAGGAAGAGGAATTAACCAAAGGCTCAGCGTGCCATGCCGGAACCAGATTAGGGCCTGAAGCAATCTTGCGGTGTTGCGGCCAGCTCACAAGAAAGCGAGTTGAAGAAAGGAGCTCAGGGGCACTGTAATTCACAAACCTGCAGAGTTATAAATGACAGCTATCATCCAAAAATATACTGAAGTAAGGCTGCCAAGAGGACTTGAAAGCCGGGCAGAATTGCAGGAAACCGATTTCAGGAGGTAGACTGGAATTGCATTTAAAGCATAGGAAAAGAGGCAGAAGGTCGACAATGATGCACTTGGCCAAAAAGGGCGTATGCGTTTTTTCCTGAATATATTCAGGAAAAAACGCATACGCCCTTTTTGGCCAACCAAGCAAGCTTGCAAAGGAAATCTGCACTACAATGAAGTCTCACTTCCCCCCCCCCCCCTCAAAAGGGCCATCTGAAAAAAGTGTAAAATCCAGAAAGGCAGGACAGGCCATGGAGAACTGGGAGCCTTGTTATGCTGATGGGCGGGATGTAAATTGCCAACAGCCACTCGGGAGAAGTGTATGGTGTTTCCTGAAACATCTAAAAAACAAAGCAACAGAGCCTAGGGCACTTCCACTTATGGTCCTATAGCTTAGGGAAATTAAAATCAAAAAGACACAGCCACCCCAAAGTTTGGGATGCCTCTGTTTACAAGAAACTCATTTACGGTACAAGTTCAATATCGCATAAAGCGAAAAATGGATAAAGAAGTTGTGGTACTTACGTACAATGCAATATCACTCAGCAATGACATCTATGTCATCAGGCCCATAGCAGCATAATGAGTGGATTCAGGTATGATGATTCTAACTGAAATAAGTCACACAGAAAAAGAAACATCATAAGATTATCACTAATACACGGAATGTAAACTTGGCTACACAGGAACTGAATTTCAAAACAGAACATGGTCCCAAATTTAGAAAACCAACTTATGCTTGCTTAAGGGGAAAGGTGAGTTGGGGTGCTGCATAAAACCAGAGATTGAAATGAGCACAGATAAAGTTCCTTAAGCCAAATATGTAATAGACAAGAGCTACTCCTTGCTCAATGAAATGGACTCAAAACCCCATATTAAACGCCTAATAATGTACCTGACTAGTAAGTATCTTAAAACCTATGGATTGCTATGTCTCTGAAAGTGAATCAATCGTGAGTACAGGGGCAAAAACGCAGCAGTGATAGGATTGGAGAGTTTTGGTGAGCAAATGAAGACCCTTTGAAGTCATATTGCATGGTACCCATTCCACGGGTCTCAACTCTCCAGGTTTAAGGGATTCTTCCTTCAGCTAAAACATGCATGTGGAACCCAGAGTATGATCAACCGTGTGATCGGGAGACGTGTTGAAATATGTCTCAGTTCTCGTCCCCTGGTACTCGGGTGCAACATTCCAGATGCTTTACTAACACTCTCCCGACTTGGAGAGTCAGTGCCTTTAACCTCCTGTTTGGCCCAGTTTGCAAATTCCGCGGAAGATGAACAGGAATAGGGAGAACCAATGAGAGACTAGCTGGAGGTGTCTGGACGGGAAAATTTAACTCTCATTTCCCACCAGGAAGAGGAATTAACCAAAGGCTCAGCGTGCCATGCCGGAACCAGATTAGGGCCTGAAGCAATCCTGCGGTGTTGCGGCCAGCTCACAAGAAAGCGAGTTGAAGAAAGGAGCTCAGGGGCACTGTAATTCACAAACCTGCAGAGTTATAAATGACAGCTATCATCCAAAAATATACTGAAGTAAGGCTGCCAAGAAGACTTGAAAGCCGGGCAGAATTGCAGGAAACTGATTTCAGGAGGTAGACTGGAATTGCATTTAAAGCATAGGAAAAGAGGCAGAAGGTCGACAATGATGCACTTGGCCAAAAAGGGCGTATGCGTTTTTTCCTGAATATATTCAGGAAAAAACGCATACGCCCTTTTTGGCCAACCAAGCAAGCTTGCAAAGGAAATCTGCACTACAATGAAGTCTCACTTCCCCCCCCCCCCCCCGTCAAAAGGGCCATCTGAAAAAAGTGTAAAATCCAGAAAGGCAGGACAGGCCATGGAGAACTGGGAGCCTTGTTATGCTGATGGGCGGGATGTAACTTGCCAACAGCCACTCGGGAGAAGTGTATGGTGTTTCCTGAAACATCTAAAAAACAAAGCAACAGAGCCTAGGGCACTTCCACTTATGGTCCTATAGCTTAGGGAAATTAAAATCAAAAAGACACAGCCACCCCAAAGTTTGGGATGGCTCTGTTTACAAGAAACTCGTTTACGGTACAAGTTCAATATCGCATAAAGCGAAAAATGGATAAAGAAGTTGTGGTACTTACGTACAATGCAATATCACTCAGCAATGACATCTATGTCATCAGGCCCATAGCAGCATAATGAGTGGATTCAGGTATGATGATTCTAACTGAAATAAGTCACACAGAAAAAGAAACATCATAAGATATCACTAATACACGGAATGTAAACTTGGCTACACAGGAACTGAATTTCAAAACAGAACATGGTCCCAAATTTAGAAAATCAACTTATGCTTGCTTAAGGGGAAAGGTGAGTTGGGGTGCTGCATAAAACCAGAGATTGAAATGAGCACAGATAAAGTTCCTTAGGCCAAATATGTAATAGACAAGAGCTACTCCTTGCTCAACGAAATGGACTCAAAACCCCATATTAAACGCCTAATAATGTACCTGACTAGTAAGTATCTTAAAACCTATGGATTGCTATGTCTCTGAAAGTGAATCAATCGTGAGTACAGGGGCAAAAATGCAGCAGTGATAGGATTGGAGAGTTTTGGTGAGCAAATGAAGACCCTTTGAAGTCATATTGCATGGTACCCATTCCACGGGTCTCAACTCTCCAGGTTTAAGGGATTCTTCCTTCAGCTAAAACATGCATGTGGAACCCAGAGTATGATCAACCGTGTGATCGGGAGACGTGTTGAAATATGTCTCAGTTCTCGTCACCTGGTACTCGGGTGCAACATTCCAGATGCTTTACTAACACTCTCCCGACTTGGAGAGTCAGTGCCTTTAACCTCCTGTTTGGCCCAGTTTGCAAATTCCGTGGAAGATGAACAGGAATAGGGAGAACCAATGAGAGACTAGCTGGAGGTGTCTGGACGGGAAAATTTAACTCTCATTTCCCACCAGGAAGAGGAATTAACCAAAGGCTCAGCGTGCCATGCCGGAACCAGATTAGGGCCTGAAGCAATCTTGCGGTGTTGCGGCCAGCTCACAAGAAAGCGAGTTGAAGAAAGGAGCTCAGGGGCACTGTAATTCACAAACCTGCAGAGTTATAAATGACAGCTATCATCCAAAAATATACTGAAGTAAGGCTGCCAAGAGGACTTGAAAGCCGGGCAGAATTGCAGGAAACCGATTTCAGGAGGTAGACTGGAATTGCATTTAAAGCATAGGAAAAGAGGCAGAAGGTCGACAATGATGCACTTGGCCAAAAAGGGCGTATGCGTTTTTTCCTGAATATATTCAGGAAAAAACGCATACGCCCTTTTTGGCCAACCAAGCAAGCTTGCAAAGGAAATCTGCACTACAATGAAGTCTCACTTCCCCCCCCCCCCCCCCCCCCGTCAAAAGGGCCATCTGAAAAAAGTGTAAAATCCAGAAAGGCAGGACAGGCCATGGAGAACTGGGAGCCTTGTTATGCTGATGGGCGGGATGTAAATTGCCAACAGCCACTGGGAAGAAGTGTATGGTGTTTCCTGAAACATCTAAAAAACAAAGCAACAGAGCCTAGGGCACTTCCACTTATGGTCCTATAGCTTAGGGAAATTAAAATCAAAAAGACACAGCCACCCCAAAGTTTGGGATGGCTCTGTTTACAAGAAACTCGTTTACGGTACAAGTTCAATATCGCATAAAGCGAAAAATGGATAAAGAAGTTGTGGTACTTACGTACAATGCAATATCACTCAGCAATGACATCTATGTCATCAGGCCCATAGCAGCATAATGAGTGGATTCAGGTATGATGATTCTAACTGAAATAAGTCACACAGAAAAAGAAACATCATAAGATATCACTAATACACGGAATGTAAACTTGGCTACACAGGAACTGAATTTCAAAACAGAACATGGTCCCAAATTTAGAAAATCAACTTATGCTTGCTTAAGGGGAAAGGTGAGTTGGGGTGCTGCATAAAACCAGAGATTGAAATGAGCACAGATAAAGTTCCTTAAGCCAAATATGTAATAGACAAGAGCTACTCCTTGCTCAACGAAATGGACTCAAAACCCCATATTAAACACCTAATAATGTACCTGACTAGTAAGTATCTTAAAACCTATGGATTGCTATGTCTCTGAAAGTGAATCAATCGTGAGTACAGGGGCAAAAACGCAGCAGTGATAGGATTGGAGAGTTTTGGTGAGCAAATGAAGACCCTTTGAAGTCATATTGCATGGTACCCATTCCACGGGTCTCAACTCTCCAGGTTTAAGGGATTCTTCCTTCAGCTAAAACATGCATGTGGAACCCAGAGTATGATCAACCGTGTGATCGGGAGACGTGTTGAAATATGTCTCAGTTCTCGTCCCCTGGTACTCGGGTGCAACATTCCAGATGCTTTACTAACACTCTCCCGACTTGGAGAGTCAGTGCCTTTAACCTCCTGTTTGGCCCAGTTTGCAAATTCCGCGGAAGATGAACAGGAATAGGGAGAACCAATGAGAGACTAGCTGGAGGTGTCTGGACGGGAAAATTTAACTCTCATTTCCCACCAGGAAGAGGAATTAACCAAAGGCTCAGCGTGCCATGCCGGAACCAGATTAGGGCCTGAAGCAATCCTGCGGTGTTGCGGCCAGCTCACAAGAAAGCGAGTTGAAGAAAGGAGCTCAGGGGCACTGTAATTCACAAACCTGCAGAGTTATAAATGACAGCTATCATCCAAAAATATACTGAAGTAAGGCTGCCAAGAGGACTTGAAAGCCGGGCAGAATTGCAGGAAACCGATTTCAGGAGGTAGACTGGAATTGCATTTAAAGCATAGGAAAAGAGGCAGAAGGTCGACAATGATGCACTTGGCCAAAAAGGGCGTATGCGTTTTTTCCTGAATATATTCAGGAAAAAACGCATACGCCCTTTTTGGCCAACCAAGCAAGCTTGCAAAGGAAATCTGCACTACAATGAAGTCTCACTTCCCCCCCCCCCGTCAAAAGGGCCATCTGAAAAAAGTGTAAAATCCAGAAAGGCAGGACAGGCCATGGAGAACTGGGAGCCTTGTTATGCTGATGGGCGGGATGTAACTTGCCAACAGCCACTCGGGAGAAGTGTATGGTGTTTCCTGAAACATCTAAAAAACAAAGCAACAGAGCCTAGGGCACTTCCACTTATGGTCCTATAGCTTAGGGAAATTAAAATCAAAAAGACACAGCCACCCCAAAATTTGGGATGGCTCTGTTTACAAGAAACTCGTTTACGGTACAAGTTCAATATCGCATAAAGCGAAAAATGGATAAAGAAGTTGTGGTACTTACGTACAATGCAATATCACTCAGCAATGACATCTATGTCATCAGGCCCATAGCAGCATAATGAGTGGATTCAGGTATGATGATTCTAACTGAAATAAGTCACACAGAAAAAGAAACATCATAAGATATCACTAATACACGGAATGTAAACTTGGCTACACAGGAACTGAATTTCAAAACAGAACATGGTCCCAAATTTAGAAAATCAACTTATGCTTGCTTAAGGGGAAAGGTGAGTTGGGGTGCTGCATAAAACCAGAGATTGAAATGAGCACAGATAAAGTTCCTTAAGCCAAATATGTAATAGACAAGAGCTACTCCTTGCTCAACGAAATGGACTCAAAACCCCATATTAAACGCCTAATAATGTACCTGACTAGTAAGTATCTTAAAACCTATGGATTGCTATGTCTCTGAAAGTGAATCAATCGTGAGTACAGGGGCAAAAACGCAGCAGTGATAGGATTGGAGAGTTTTGGTGAGCAAATGAAGACCCTTTGAAGTCATATTGCATGGTACCCATTCCACGGGTCTCAACTCTCCAGGTTTAAGGGATTCTTCCTTCAGCTAAAACATGCATGTGGAACCCAGAGTATGATCAACCGTGTGATCGGGAGACGTGTTGAAATATGTCTCAGTTCTCGTCCCCTGGTACTCGGGTGCAACATTCCAGATGCTTTACTAACACTCTCCCGACTTGGAGAGTCAGTGCCTTTAACCTCCTGTTTGGCCCAGTTTGCAAATTCCGCGGAAGATGAACAGGAATAGGGAGAACCAATGAGAGACTAGCTGGAGGTGTCTGGACGGGAAAATTTAACTCTCATTTCCCACCAGGAAGAGGAATTAACCAAAGGCTCAGCGTGCCATGCCGGAACCAGATTAGGGCCTGAAGCAATCCTGCGGTGTTGCGGCCAGCTCACAAGAAAGCGAGTTGAAGAAAGGAGCTCAGGGGCACTGTAATTCACAAACCTGCAGAGTTATAAATGACAGCTATCATCCAAAAATATACTGAAGTAAGGCTGCCAAGAGGACTTGAAAGCCGGGCAGAATTGCAGGAAACCGATTTCAGGAGGTAGACTGGAATTGCATTTAAAGCATAGGAAAAGAGGCAGAAGGTCGACAATGATGCACTTGGCCAAAAAGGGCGTATGCCTTTTTTACTGAATATATTCAGGAAAAAACGCATACGCCCTTTTTGGCCAACCAAGCAAGCTTGCAAAGGAAATCTGCACTACAATGAAGTCTCACTTCCCCCCCCCCCCCGTCAAAAGGGCCATCTGAAAAAAGTGTAAAATCCAGAAAGGCAGGACAGGCCATGGAGAACTGGGAGCCTTGTTATGCTGATGGGCGGGATGTAAATTGCCAACAGCCACTCGGGAGAAGTGTATGGTGTTTCCTGAAACATCTAAAAAACAAAGCAACAGAGCCTAGGGCACTTCCACTTATGGTCCTATAGCTTAGGGAAATTAAAATCAAAAAGACACAGCCACCCCAAAGTTTGGGATGGCTCTGTTTACAAGAAACTCGTTTACGGTACAAGTTCAATATCGCATAAAGCGAAAAATGGATAAAGAAGTTGTGGTACTTACGTACAATGCAATATCACTCAGCAATGACATCTATGTCATCAGGCCCATAGCAGCATAATGAGTGGATTCAGGTATGATGATTCTAACTGAAATAAGTCACACAGAAAAAGAAACATCATAAGATATCACTAATACACGGAATGTAAACTTGGCTACACAGGAACTGAATTTCAAAACAGAACATGGTCCCAAATTTAGAAAATCAACTTATGCTTGCTTAAGGGGAAAGGTGAGTTGGGGTGCTGCATAAAACCAGAGATTGAAATGAGCACAGATAAAGTTCCTTAAGCCAAATATGTAATAGACAAGAGCTACTCCTTGCTCAACGAAATGGACTCAAAACCCCATATTAAACACCTAATAATGTACCTGACTAGTAAGTATCTTAAAACCTATGGATTGCTATGTCTCTGAAAGTGAATCAATCGTGAGTACAGGGGCAAAAACGCAGCAGTGATAGGATTGGAGAGTTTTGGTGAGCAAATGAAGACCCTTTGAAGTCATATTGCATGGTACCCATTCCACGGGTCTCAACTCTCCAGGTTTAAGGGATTCTTCCTTCAGCTAAAACATGCATGTGGAACCCAGAGTATGATCAACCGTGTGATCGGGAGACGTGTTGAAATATGTCTCAGTTCTCGTCCCCTGGTACTCGGGTGCAACATTCCAGATGCTTTACTAACACTCTCCCGACTTGGAGAGTCAGTGCCTTTAACCTCCTGTTTGGCCCAGTTTGCAAATTCCGCGGAAGATGAACAGGAATAGGGAGAACCAATGAGAGACTAGCTGGAGGTGTCTGGACGGGAAAATTTAACTCTCATTTCCCACCAGGAAGAGGAATTAACCAAAGGCTCAGCGTGCCATGCCGGAACCAGATTAGGGCCTGAAGCAATCCTGCGGTGTTGCGGCCAGCTCACAAGAAAGCGAGTTGAAGAAAGGAGCTCAGGGGCACTGTAATTCACAAACCTGCAGAGTTATAAATGACAGCTATCATCCAAAAATATACTGAAGTAAGGCTGCCAAGAGGACTTGAAAGCCGGGCAGAATTGCAGGAAACCGATTTCAGGAGGTAGACTGGAATTGCATTTAAAGCATAGGAAAAGAGGCAGAAGGTCGACAATGATGCACTTGGCCAAAAAGGGCGTATGCGTTTTTTCCTGAATATATTCAGGAAAAAACGCATACGCCCTTTTTGGCCAACCAAGCAAGCTTGCAAAGGAAATCTGCACTACAATGAAGTCTCACTTCCCCCCCGTCAAAAGGGCCATCTGAAAAAAGTGTAAAATCCAGAAAGGCAGGACAGGCCATGGAGAACTGGGAGCCTTGTTATGCTGATGGGCGGGATGTAACTTGCCAACAGCCACTCGGGAGAAGTGTATGGTGTTTCCTGAAACATCTAAAAAACAAAGCAACAGAGCCTAGGGCACTTCCACTTATGGTCCTATAGCTTAGGGAAATTAAAATCAAAAAGACACAGCCACCCCAAAATTTGGGATGGCTCTGTTTACAAGAAACTCGTTTACGGTACAAGTTCAATATCGCATAAAGCGAAAAATGGATAAAGAAGTTGTGGTACTTACGTACAATGCAATATCACTCAGCAATGACATCTATGTCATCAGGCCCATAGCAGCATAATGAGTGGATTCAGGTATGATGATTCTAACTGAAATAAGTCACACAGAAAAAGAAACATCATAAGATATCACTAATACACGGAATGTAAACTTGGCTACACAGGAACTGAATTTCAAAACAGAACATGGTCCCAAATTTAGAAAATCAACTTATGCTTGCTTAAGGGGAAAGGTGAGTTGGGGTGCTGCATAAAACCAGAGATTGAAATGAGCACAGATAAAGTTCCTTAAGCCAAATATGTAATAGACAAGAGCTACTCCTTGCTCAACGAAATGGACTCAAAACCCCATATTAAACGCCTAATAATGTACCTGACTAGTAAGTATCTTAAAACCTATGGATTGCTATGTCTCTGAAAGTGAATCAATCGTGAGTACAGGGGCAAAAACGCAGCAGTGATAGGATTGGAGAGTTTTGGTGAGCAAATGAAGACCCTTTGAAGTCATATTGCATGGTACCCATTCCACGGGTCTCAACTCTCCAGGTTTAAGGGATTCTTCCTTCAGCTAAAACATGCATGTGGAACCCAGAGTATGATCAACCGTGTGATCGGGAGACGTGTTGAAATATGTCTCAGTTCTCGTCCCCTGGTACTCGGGTGCAACATTCCAGATGCTTTACTAACACTCTCCCGACTTGGAGAGTCAGTGCCTTTAACCTCCTGTTTGGCCCAGTTTGCAAATTCCGCGGAAGATGAACAGGAATAGGGAGAACCAATGAGAGACTAGCTGGAGGTGTCTGGACGGGAAAATTTAACTCTCATTTCCCACCAGGAAGAGGAATTAACCAAAGGCTCAGCGTGCCATGCCGGAACCAGATTAGGGCCTGAAGCAATCCTGCGGTGTTGCGGCCAGCTCACAAGAAAGCGAGTTGAAGAAAGGAGCTCAGGGGCACTGTAATTCACAAACCTGCAGAGTTATAAATGACAGCTATCATCCAAAAATATACTGAAGTAAGGCTGCCAAGAGGACTTGAAAGCCGGGCAGAATTGCAGGAAACCGATTTCAGGAGGTAGACTGGAATTGCATTTAAAGCATAGGAAAAGAGGCAGAAGGTCGACAATGATGCACTTGGCCAAAAAGGGCGTATGCGTTTTTTCCTGAATATATTCAGGAAAAAACGCATACGCACTTTTTGGCCAACCAAGCAAGCTTGCAAAGGAAATCTGCACTATAATGAAGTCTCACTTCCCCCCCGTCAAAAGGGCCATCTGAAAAAAGTGTAAAATCCAGAAAGGCAAGACAGGCCATGGAGAACTGGGAGCCTTGTTATGCTGATGGGCGGGATGTAACTTGCCAACAGCCACTCGGGAGAAGTGTATGGTGTTTCCTGAAACATCTAAAAAACAAAGCAACAGAGCCTAGGGCACTTCCACTTATGGTCCTATAGCTTAGGGAAATTAAAATCAAAAAGACACAGCCACCCCAAAATTTGGGATGGCTCTGTTTACAAGAAACTCGTTTACGGTACAAGTTCAATATCGCATAAAGCGAAAAATGGATAAAGAAGTTGTGGTACTTACGTACAATGCAATATCACTCAGCAATGACATCTATGTCATCAGGCCCATAGCAGCATAATGAGTGGATTCAGGTATGATGATTCTAACTGAAATAAGTCACACAGAAAAAGAAACATCATAAGATATCACTAATACACGGAATGTAAACTTGGCTACACAGGAACTGAATTTCAAAACAGAACATGGTCCCAAATTTAGAAAATCAACTTATGCTTGCTTAAGGGGAAAGGTGAGTTGGGGTGCTGCATAAAACCAGAGATTGAAATGAGCACAGATAAAGTTCCTTAAGCCAAATATGTAATAGACAAGAGCTACTCCTTGCTCAACGAAATGGACTCAAAACCCCATATTAAACGCCTAATAATGTACCTGACTAGTAAGTATCTTAAAACCTATGGATTGCTATGTCTCTGAAAGTGAATCAATCGTGAGTACAGGGGCAAAAACGCAGCAGTGATAGGATTGGAGAGTTTTGGTGAGCAAATGAAGACCCTTTGAAGTCATATTGCATGGTACCCATTCCACGGGTCTCAACTCTCCAGGTTTAAGGGATTCTTCCTTCAGCTAAAACATGCATGTGGAACCCAGAGTATGATCAACCGTGTGATCGGGAGACGTGTTGAAATATGTCTCAGTTCTCGTCCCCTGGTACTCGGGTGCAACATTCCAGATGCTTTACTAACACTCTCCCGACTTGGAGAGTCAGTGCCTTTAACCTCCTGTTTGGCCCAGTTTGCAAATTCCGCGGAAGATGAACAGGAATAGGGAGAACCAATGAGAGACTAGCTGGAGGTGTCTGGACGGGAAAATTTAACTCTCATTTCCCACCAGGAAGAGGAATTAACCAAAGGCTCAGCGTGCCATGCCGGAACCAGATTAGGGCCTGAAGCAATCCTGCGGTGTTGCGGCCAGCTCACAAGAAAGCGAGTTGAAGAAAGGAGCTCAGGGGCACTGTAATTCACAAACCTGCAGAGTTATAAATGACAGCTATCATCCAAAAATATACTGAAGTAAGGCTGCCAAGAGGACTTGAAAGCCGGGCAGAATTGCAGGAAACCGATTTCAGGAGGTAGACTGGAATTGCATTTAAAGCATAGGAAAAGAGGCAGAAGGTCGACAATGATGCACTTGGCCAAAAAGGGCGTATGCGTTTTTTCCTGAATATATTCAGGAAAAAACGCATACGCCCTTTTTGGCCAACCAAGCAAGCTTGCAAAGGAAATCTGCACTACAATGAAGTCTCACTTCCCCCCCCCCCGTCAAAAGGGCCATCTGAAAAAAGTGTAAAATCCAGAAAGGCAGGACAGGCCATGGAGAACTGGGAGCCTTGTTATGCTGATGGGCGGGATGTAACTTGCCAACAGCCACTCGGGAGAAGTGTATGGTGTTTCCTGAAACATCTAAAAAACAAAGCAACAGAGCCTAGGGCACTTCCACTTATGGTCCTATAGCTTAGGGAAATTAAAATCAAAAAGACACAGCCACGCCAAAGTTTGCGATGGCTCTGTTTACAAGAAACTCGTTTACGGTACAAGTTCAATATCGCATAAAGCGAAAAATGGATAAAGAAGTTGTGGTACTTACGTACAATGCAATATCACTCAGCAATGACATCTATGTCATCAGGCCCATAGCAGCATAATGAGTGGATTCAGGTATGATGATTCTAACTGAAATAAGTCACACAGAAAAAGAAACATCATAAGATATCACTAATACACGGAATGTAAACTTGGCTACACAGGAACTGAATTTCAAAACAGAACATGGTCCCAAATTTAGAAAATCAACTTATGCTTGCTTAAGGGGAAAGGTGAGTTGGGGTGCTGCATAAAACCAGAGATTGAAATGAGCACAGATAAAGTTCCTTAAGCCAAATATGTAATAGACAAGAGCTACTCCTTGCTCAACGAAATGGACTCAAAACCCCATATTAAACGCCTAATAATGTACCTGACTAGTAAGTATCTTAAAACCTATGGATTGCTATGTCTCTGAAAGTGAATCAATCGTGAGTACAGGGGCAAAAACGCAGCAGTGATAGGATTGGAGAGTTTTGGTGAGCAAATGAAGACCCTTTGAAGTCATATTGCATGGTACCCATTCCACGGGTCTCAACTCTCCAGGTTTAAGGGATTCTTCCTTCAGCTAAAACATGCATGTGGAACCCAGAGTATGATCAACCGTGTGATCGGGAGACGTGTTGAAATATGTCTCAGTTCTCGTCCCCTGGTACTCGGGTGCAACATTCCAGATGCTTTACTAACACTCTCCCGACTTGGAGAGTCAGTGCCTTTAACCTCCTGTTTGGCCCAGTTTGCAAATTCCGCGGAAGATGAACAGGAATAGGGAGAACCAATGAGAGACTAGCTGGAGGTGTCTGGACGGGAAAATTTAACTCTCATTTCCCACCAGGAAGAGGAATTAACCAAAGGCTCAGCGTGCCATGCCGGAACCAGATTAGGGCCTGAAGCAATCCTGCGGTGTTGCGGCCAGCTCACAAGAAAGCGAGTTGAAGAAAGGAGCTCAGGGGCACTGTAATTCACAAACCTGCAGAGTTATAAATGACAGCTATCATCCAAAAATATACTGAAGTAAGGCTGCCAAGAGGACTTGAAAGCCGGGCAGAATTGCAGGAAACCGATTTCAGGAGGTAGACTGGAATTGCATTTAAAGCATAGGAAAAGAGGCAGAAGGTCGACAATGATGCACTTGGCCAAAAAGGGCGTATGCGTTTTTTCCTGAATATATTCAGGAAAAAACGCATACGCCCTTTTTGGCCAACCAAGCAAGCTTGCAAAGGAAATCTGCACTACAATGAAGTCTCACTTCCCCCCCCCCCCCGTCAAAAGGGCCATCTGAAAAAAGTGTAAAATCCAGAAAGGCAGGACAGGCCATGGAGAACTGGGAGCCTTGTTATGCTGATGGGCGGGATGTAAATTGCCAACAGCCACTGGGAAGAAGTGTATGGTGTTTCCTGAAACATCTAAAAAACAAAGCAACAGAGCCTAGGGCACTTCCACTTATGGTCCTATAGCTTAGGGAAATTAAAATCAAAAAGACACAGCCACCCCAAAGTTTGGGATGGCTCTGTTTACAAGAAACTCGTTTACGGTACAAGTTCAATATCGCATAAAGCGAAAAATGGATAAAGAAGTTGTGGTACTTACGTACAATGCAATATCACTCAGCAATGACATCTATGTCATCAGGCCCATAGCAGCATAATGAGTGGATTCAGGTATGATGATTCTAACTGAAATAAGTCACACAGAAAAAGAAACATCATAAGATATCACTAATACACGGAATGTAAACTTGGCTACACAGGAACTGAATTTCAAAACAGAACATGGTCCCAAATTTAGAAAATCAACTTATGCTTGCTTAAGGGGAAAGGTGAGTTGGGGTGCTGCATAAAACCAGAGATTGAAATGAGCACAGATAAAGTTCCTTAAGCCAAATATGTAATAGACAAGAGCTACTCCTTGCTCAACGAAATGGACTCAAAACCCCATATTAAACGCCTAATAATGTACCTGACTAGTAAGTATCTTAAAACCTATGGATTGCTATGTCTCTGAAAGTGAATCAATCGTGAGTACAGGGGCAAAAACGCAGCAGTGATAGGATTGGAGAGTTTTGGTGAGCAAATGAAGACCCTTTGAAGTCATATTGCATGGTACCCATTCCACGGGTCTCAACTCTCCAGGTTTAAGGGATTCTTCCTTCAGCTAAAACATGCATGTGGAACCCAGAGTATGATCAACCGTGTGATCGGGAGACGTGTTGAAATATGTCTCAGTTCTCGTCCCCTGGTACTCGGGTGCAACATTCCAGATGCTTTACTAACACTCTCCCGACTTGGAGAGTCAGTGCCTTTAACCTCCTGTTTGGCCCAGTTTGCAAATTCCGCGGAAGATGAACAGGAATAGGGAGAACCAATGAGAGACTAGCTGGAGGTGTCTGGACGGGAAAATTTAACTCTCATTTCCCACCAGGAAGAGGAATTAACCAAAGGCTCAGCGTGCCATGCCGGAACCAGATTAGGGCCTGAAGCAATCCTGCGGTGTTGCGGCCAGCTCACAAGAAAGCGAGTTGAAGAAAGGAGCTCAGGGGCACTGTAATTCACAAACCTGCAGAGTTATAAATGACAGCTATCATCCAAAAATATACTGAAGTAAGGCTGCCAAGAGGACTTGAAAGCCGGGCAGAATTGCAGGAAACCGATTTCAGGAGGTAGACTGGAATTGCATTTAAAGCATAGGAAAAGAGGCAGAAGGTCGACAATGATGCACTTGGCCAAAAAGGGCGTATGCGTTTTTTCCTGAATATATTCAGGAAAAAACGCATACGCCCTTTTTGGCCAACCAAGCAAGCTTGCAAAGGAAATCTGCACTACAATGAAGTCTCACTTCCCCCCCCCGTCAAAAGGGCCATCTGAAAAAAGTGTAAAATCCAGAAAGGCAGGACAGGCCATGGAGAACTGGGAGCCTTGTTATGCTGATGGGCGGGATGTAAATTGCCAACAGCCACTCGGGAGAAGTGTATGGTGTTTCCTGAAACATCTAAAAAACAAAGCAACAGAGCCTAGGGCACTTCCACTTATGGTCCTATAGCTTAGGGAAATTAAAATCAAAAAGACACAGCCACCCCAAAGTTTGGGATGGCTCTGTTTACAAGAAACTCGTTTACGGTACAAGTTCAATATCGCATAAAGCGAAAAATGGATAAAGAAGTTGTGGTACTTAAGTACAATGCAATATCACTCAGCAATGACATCTATGTCATCAGGCCCATAGCAGCATAATGAGTGGATTCAGGTATGATGATTCTAACTGAAATAAGTCACACAGAAAAAGAAACATCATAAGATATCACTAATACACGGAATGTAAACTTGGCTACACAGGAACTGAATTTCAAAACAGAACATGGTCCCAAATTTAGAAAATCAACTTATGCTTGCTTAAGGGGAAAGGTGAGTTGGGGTGCTGCATAAAACCAGAGATTGAAATGAGCACAGATAAAGTTCCTTAAGCCAAATATGTAATAGACAAGAGCTACTCCTTGCTCAACGAAATGGACTCAAAACCCCATATTAAACGCCTAATAATGTACCTGACTAGTAAGTATATTAAAACCTATGGATTGCTATGTCTCTGAAAGTGAATCAATCGTGAGTACAGGGGCAAAAACGCAGCAGTGATAGGATTGGAGAGTTTTGGTGAGCAAATGAAGACCCTTTGAAGTCATATTGCATGGTACCCATTCCACGGGTCTCAACTCTCCAGGTTTAAGGGATTCTTCCTTCAGCTAAAACATGCATGTGGAACCCAGAGTATGATCAACCGTGTGATCGGGAGACGTGTTGAAATATGTCTCAGTTCTCGTCCCCTGGTACTCGGGTGCAACATTCCAGATGCTTTACTAACACTCTCCCGACTTGGAGAGTCAGTGCCTTTAACCTCCTGTTTGGCCCAGTTTGCAAATTCCGCGGAAGATGAACAGGAATAGGGAGAACCAATGAGAGACTAGCTGGAGGTGTCTGGACGGGAAAATTTAACTCTCATTTCCCACCAGGAAGAGGAATTAACCAAAGGCTCAGCGTGCCATGCCGGAACCAGATTAGGGCCTGAAGCAATCCTGCGGTGTTGCGGCCAGCTCACAAGAAAGCGAGTTGAAGAAAGGAGCTCAGGGGCACTGTAATTCACAAACCTGCAGAGTTATAAATGACAGCTATCATCCAAAAATATACTGAAGTAAGGCTGCCAAGAGGACTTGAAAGCCGGGCAGAATTGCAGGAAACCGATTTCAGGAGGTAGACTGGAATTGCATTTAAAGCATAGGAAAAGAGGCAGAAGGTCGACAATGATGCACTTGGCCAAAAAGGGCGTATGCGTTTTTTCCCGAATATATTCAGGAAAAAACGCATACGCCCTTTTTGGCCAACCAAGCAAGCTTGCAAAGGAAATCTGCACTACAATGAAGTCTCACTTCCCCCCCCCCCCCCCGTCAAAAGGGCCATCTGAAAAAAGTGTAAAATCCAGAAAGGCAGGACAGGCCATGGAGAACTGGGAGCCTTGTTATGCTGATGGGCGGGATGTAAATTGCCAACAGCCACTCGGGAGAAGTGTATGGTGTTTCCTGAAACATCTAAAAAACAAAGCAACAGAGCCTAGGGCACTTCCACTTATGGTCCTATAGCTTAGGGAAATTAAAATCAAAAAGACACAGCCACCCCAAAGTTTGGGATGGCTCTGTTTACAAGAAACTCGTTTATGGTACAAGTTCAATATCGCATAAAGCGAAAAATGGATAAAGAAGTTGTGGTACTTAAGTACAATGCAATATCACTCAGCAATGACATCTATGTCATCAGGCCCATAGCAGCATAATGAGTGGATTCAGGTATGATGATTCTAACTGAAATAAGTCACACAGAAAAAGAAACATCATAAGATATCACTAATACACGGAATGTAAACTTGGCTACACAGGAACTGAATTTCAAAACAGAACATGGTCCCAAATTTAGAAAATCAACTTATGCTTGCTTAAGGGGAAAGGTGAGTTGGGGTGCTGCATAAAACCAGAGATTGAAATGAGCACAGATAAAGTTCCTTAAGCCAAATATGTAATAGACAAGAGCTACTCCTTGCTCAACGAAATGGACTCAAAACCCCATATTAAACGCCTAATAATGTACCTGACTAGTAAGTATCTTAAAACCTATGGATTGCTATGTCTCTGAAAGTGAATCAATCGTGAGTACAGGGGCAAAAACGCAGCAGTGATAGGATTGGAGAGTTTTGGTGAGCAAATGAAGACCCTTTGAAGTCATATTGCATGGTACCCATTCCACGGGTCTCAACTCTCCAGGTTTAAGGGATTCTTCCTTCAGCTAAAACATGCATGTGGAACCCAGAGTATGATCAACCGTGTGATCGGGAGACGTGTTGAAATATGTCTCAGTTCTCGTCCCCTGGTACTCGGGTGCAACATTCCAGATGCTTTACTAACACTCTCCCGACTTGGAGAGTCAGTGCCTTTAACCTCCTGTTTGGCCCAGTTTGCAAATTCCGCGGAAGATGAACAGGAATAGGGAGAACCAATGAGAGACTAGCTGGAGGTGTCTGGACGGGAAAATTTAACTCTCATTTCCCACCAGGAAGAGGAATTAACCAAAGGCTCAGCGTGCCATGCCGGAACCAGATTAGGGCCTGAAGCAATCCTGCGGTGTTGCGGCCAGCTCACAAGAAAGCGAGTTGAAGAAAGGAGCTCAGGGGCACTGTAATTCACAAACCTGCAGAGTTATAAATGACAGCTATCATCCAAAAATATACTGAAGTAAGGCTGCCAAGAGGACTTGAAAGCCGGGCAGAATTGCAGGAAACCGATTTCAGGAGGTAGACTGGAATTGCATTTAAAGCATAGGAAAAGAGGCAGAAGGTCGACAATGATGCACTTGGCCAAACAGGGCGTATGCGTTTTTTCCCGAATATATTCAGGAAAAAACGCATACGCCCTTTTTGGCCAACCAAGCAAGCTTGCAAAGGAAATCTGCACTACAATGAAGTCTCACTTCCCCCCCCCCCCCCGTCAAAAGGGCCATCTGAAAAAAGTGTAAAATCCAGAAAGGCAGGACAGGCCATGGAGAACTGGGAGCCTTGTTATGCTGATGGGCGGGATGTAAATTGCCAACAGCCACTCGGGAGAAGTGTATGGTGTTTCCTGAAACATCTAAAAAACAAAGCAACAGAGCCTAGGGCACTTCCACTTATGGTCCTATAGCTTAGGGAAATTAAAATCAAAAAGACACAGCCACCCCAAAGTTTGGGATGGCTCTGTTTACAAGAAACTCGTTTATGGTACAAGTTCAATATCGCATAAAGCGAAAAATGGATAAAGAAGTTGTGGTACTTACGTACAATGCAATATCACTCAGCAATGACATCTATGTCATCAGGCCCATAGCAGCATAATGAGTGGATTCAGGTATGATGATTCTAACTGAAATAAGTCACACAGAAAAAGAAACATCATAAGATATCACTAATACACGGAATGTAAACTTGGCTACACAGGAACTGAATTTCAAAACAGAACATGGTCCCAAATTTAGAAAATCAACTTATGCTTGCTTAAGGGGAAAGGTGAGTTGGGGTGCTGCATAAAACCAGAGATTGAAATGAGCACAGATAAAGTTCCTTAAGCCAAATATGTAATAGACAAGAGCTACTCCTTGCTCAACGAAATGGACTCAAAACCCCATATTAAACGCCTAATAATGTACCTGACTAGTAAGTATCTTAAAACCTATGGATTGCTATGTCTCTGAAAGTGAATCAATCGTGAGTACAGGGGCAAAAACGCAGCAGTGATAGGATTGGAGAGTTTTGGTGAGCAAATGAAGACCCTTTGAAGTCATATTGCATGGTACCCATTCCACGGGTCTCAACTCTCCAGGTTTAAGGGATTCTTCCTTCAGCTAAAACATGCATGTGGAACCCAGAGTATGATCAACCGTGTGATCGGGAGACGTGTTGAAATATGTCTCAGTTCTCGTCCCCTGGTACTCGGGTGCAACATTCCAGATGCTTTACTAACACTCTCCCGACTTGGAGAGTCAGTGCCTTTAACCTCCTGTTTGGCCCAGTTTGCAAATTCCGCGGAAGATGAACAGGAATAGGGAGAACCAATGAGAGACTAGCTGGAGGTGTCTGGACGGGAAAATTTAACTCTCATTTCCCACCAGGAAGAGGAATTAACCAAAGGCTCAGCGTGCCATGCCGGAACCAGATTAGGGCCTGAAGCAATCCTGCGGTGTTGCGGCCAGCTCACAAGAAAGCGAGTTGAAGAAAGGAGCTCAGGGGCACTGTAATTCACAAACCTGCAGAGTTATAAATGACAGCTATCATCCAAAAATATACTGAAGTAAGGCTGCCAAGAGGACTTGAAAGCCGGGCAGAATTGCAGGAAACCGATTTCAGGAGGTAGACTGGAATTGCATTTAAAGCATAGGAAAAGAGGCAGAAGGTCGACAATGATGCACTTGGCCAAAAAGGGCGTATGCGTTTTTTCCCGAATATATTCAGGAAAAAACGCATACGCCCTTTTTGGCCAACCAAGCAAGCTTGCAAAGGAAATCTGCACTACAATGAAGTCTCACTTCCCCCCCCCCCCCGTCAAAAGGGCCATCTGAAAAAAGTGTAAAATCCAGAAAGGCAGGACAGGCCATGGAGAACTGGGAGCCTTGTTATGCTGATGGGCGGGATGTAAATTGCCAACAGCCACTCGGGAGAAGTGTATGGTGTTTCCTGAAACATCTAAAAAACAAAGCAACAGAGCCTAGGGCACTTCCACTTATGGTCCTATAGCTTAGGGAAATTAAAATCAAAAAGACACAGCCACCCCAAAGTTTGGGATGGCTCTGTTTACAAGAAACTCGTTTACGGTACAAGTTCAATATCGCATAAAGCGAAAAATGGATAAAGAAGTTGTGGTACTTACGTACAATGCAATATCACTCAGCAATGACATCTATGTCATCAGGCCCATAGCAGCATAATGAGTGGATTCAGGTATGATGATTCTAACTGAAATAAGTCACACAGAAAAAGAAACATCATAAGATATCACTAATACACGGAATGTAAACTTGGCTACACAGGAACTGAATTTCAAAACAGAACATGGTCCCAAATTTAGAAAATCAACTTATGCTTGCTTAAGGGGAAAGGTGAGTTGGGGTGCTGCATAAAACCAGAGATTGAAATGAGCACAGATAAAGTTCCTTAAGCCAAATATGTAATAGACAAGAGCTACTCCTTGCTCAACGAAATGGACTCAAAACCCCATATTAAACGCCTAATAATGTACCTGACTAGTAAGTATCTTAAAACCTATGGATTGCTATGTCTCTGAAAGTGAATCAATCGTGAGTACAGGGGCAAAAACGCAGCAGTGATAGGATTGGAGAGTTTTGGTGAGCAAATGAAGACCCTTTGAAGTCATATTGCATGGTACCCATTCCACGGGTCTCAACTCTCCAGGTTTAAGGGATTCTTCCTTCAGCTAAAACATGCATGTGGAACCCAGAGTATGATCAACCGTGTGATCGGGAGACGTGTTGAAATATGTCTCAGTTCTCGTCCCCTGGTACTCGGGTGCAACATTCCAGATGCTTTACTAACACTCTCCCGACTTGGAGAGTCAGTGCCTTTAACCTCCTGTTTGGCCCAGTTTGCAAATTCCGCGGAAGATGAACAGGAATAGGGAGAACCAATGAGAGACTAGCTGGAGGTGTCTGGACGGGAAAATTTAACTCTCATTTCCCACCAGGAAGAGGAATTAACCAAAGGCTCAGCGTGCCATGCCGGAACCAGATTAGGGCCTGAAGCAATCCTGCGGTGTTGCGGCCAGCTCCCAAGAAAGCGAGTTGAAGAAAGGAGCTCAGGGGCACTGTAATTCACAAACCTGCAGAGTTATAAATGACAGCTATCATCCAAAAATATACTGAAGTAAGGCTGCCAAGAGGACTTGAAAGCCGGGCAGAATTGCAGGAAACCGATTTCAGGAGGTAGACTGGAATTGCATTTAAAGCATAGGAAAAGAGGCAGAAGGTCGACAATGATGCACTTGGCCAAAAAGGGCGTATGCGTTTTTTCCTGAATATATTCAGGAAAAAACGCATACGCCCTTTTTGGCCAACCAAGCAAGCTTGCAAAGGAAATCTGCACTACAATGAAGTCTCACTTCCCCCCCCCCCGTCAAAAGGGCCATCTGAAAAAAGTGTAAAATCCAGAAAGGCAGGACAGGCCATGGAGAACTGGGAGCCTTGTTATGCTGATGGGCGGGATGTAACTTGCCAACAGCCACTCGGGAGAAGTGTATGGTGTTTCCTGAAACATCTAAAAAACAAAGCAACAGAGCCTAGGGCACTTCCACTTATGGTCCTATAGCTTAGGGAAATTAAAATCAAAAAGACACAGCCACCCCAAAGTTTGGGATGGCTCTGTTTACAAGAAACTCGTTTACGGTACAAGTTCAATATCGCATAAAGCGAAAAATGGATAAAGAAGTTGTGGTACTTACGTACAATGCAATATCACTCAGCAATGACATCTATGTCATCAGGCCCATAGCAGCATAATGAGTGGATTCAGGTATGATGATTCTAACTGAAATAAGTCACACAGAAAAAGAAACATCATAAGATATCACTAATACACGGAATGTAAACTTGGCTACACAGGAACTGAATTTCAAAACAGAACATGGTCCCAAATTTAGAAAATCAACTTATGCTTGCTTAAGGGGAAAGGTGAGTTGGGGTGCTGCATAAAACCAGAGATTGAAATGAGCACAGATAAAGTTCCTTAAGCCAAATATGTAATAGACAAGAGCTACTCCTTGCTCAACGAAATGGACTCAAAACCCCATATTAAACGCCTAATAATGTACCTGACTAGTAAGTATCTTAAAACCTATGGATTGCTATGTCTCTGAAAGTGAATCAATCGTGAGTACAGGGGCAAAAACGCAGCAGTGATAGGATTGGAGAGTTTTGGTGAGCAAATGAAGACCCTTTGAAGTCATATTGCATGGTACCCATTCCACGGGTCTCAACTCTCCAGGTTTAAGGGATTCTTCCTTCAGCTAAAACATGCATGTGGAACCCAGAGTATGATCAACCGTGTGATCGGGAGACGTGTTGAAATATGTCTCAGTTCTCGTCCCCTGGTACTCGGGTGCAACATTCCAGATGCTTTACTAACACTCTCCCGACTTGGAGAGTCAGTGCCTTTAACCTCCTGTTTGGCCCAGTTTGCAAATTCCGCAGAAGATGAACAGGAATAGGGAGAACCAATGAGAGACTAGCTGGAGGTGTCTGGACGGGAAAATTTAACTCTCATTTCCCACCAGGAAGAGGAATTAACCAAAGGCTCAGCGTGCCATGCCGGAACCAGATTAGGGCCTGAAGCAATCCTGCGGTGTTGCGGCCAGCTCACAAGAAAGCGAGTTGAAGAAAGGAGCTCAGGGGCACTGTAATTCACAAACCTGCAGAGTTATAAATGACAGCTATCATCCAAAAATATACTGAAGTAAGGCTGCCAAGAGGACTTGAAAGCCGGGCAGAATTGCAGGAAACCGATTTCAGGAGGTAGACTGGAATTGCATTTAAAGCATAGGAAAAGAGGCAGAAGGTCGACAATGATGCACTTGGCCAAACAGGGCGTATGCGTTTTTTCCCGAATATATTCAGGAAAAAACGCATACGCCCTTTTTGGCCAACCAAGCAAGCTTGCAAAGGAAATCTGCACTACAATGAAGTCTCACTTCCCCCCCCCCCCGTCAAAAGGGCCATCTGAAAAAAGTGTAAAATCCAGAAAGGCAGGACAGGCCATGGAGAACTGGGAGCCTTGTTATGCTGATGGGCGGGATGTAAATTGCCAACAGCCACTCGGGAGAAGTGTATGGTGTTTCCTGAAACATCTAAAAAACAAAGCAACAGAGCCTAGGGCACTTCCACTTATGGTCCTATAGCTTAGGGAAATTAAAATCAAAAAGACACAGCCACCCCAAAGTTTGGGATGGCTCTGTTTACAAGAAACTCGTTTACGGTACAAGTTCAATATCGCATAAAGCGAAAAATGGATAAAGAAGTTGTGGTACTTAAGTACAATGCAATATCACTCAGCAATGACATCTATGTCATCAGGCCCATAGCAGCATAATGAGTGGATTCAGGTATGATGATTCTAACTGAAATAAGTCACACAGAAAAAGAAACATCATAAGATATCACTAATACACGGAATGTAAACTTGGCTACACAGGAACTGAATTTCAAAACAGAACATGGTCCCAAATTTAGAAAATCAACTTATGCTTGCTTAAGGGGAAAGGTGAGTTGGGGTGCTGCATAAAACCAGAGATTGAAATGAGCACAGATAAAGTTCCTTAAGCCAAATATGTAATAGACAAGAGCTACTCCTTGCTCAACGAAATGGACTCAAAACCCCATATTAAACGCCTAATAATGTACCTGACTAGTAAGTATCTTAAAACCTATGGATTGCTATGTCTCTGAAAGTGAATCAATCGTGAGTACAGGGGCAAAAACGCAGCAGTGATAGGATTGGAGAGTTTTGGTGAGCAAATGAAGACCCTTTGAAGTCATATTGCATGGTACCCATTCCACGGGTCTCAACTCTCCAGGTTTAAGGGATTCTTCCTTCAGCTAAAACATGCATGTGGAACCCAGAGTATGATCAACCGTGTGATCGGGAGACGTGTTGAAATATGTCTCAGTTCTCGTCCCCTGGTACTCGGGTGCAACATTCCAGATGCTTTACTAACACTCTCCCGACTTGGAGAGTCAGTGCCTTTAACCTCCTGTTTGGCCCAGTTTGCAAATTCCGCGGAAGATGAACAGGAATAGGGAGAACCAATGAGAGACTAGCTGGAGGTGTCTGGACGGGAAAATTTAACTCTCATTTCCCACCAGGAAGAGGAATTAACCAAAGGCTCAGCGTGCCATGCCGGAACCAGATTAGGGCCTGAAGCAATCCTGCGGTGTTGCGGCCAGCTCACAAGAAAGCGAGTTGAAGAAAGGAGCTCAGGGGCACTGTAATTCACAAACCTGCAGAGTTATAAATGACAGCTATCATCCAAAAATATACTGAAGTAAGGCTGCCAAGAGGACTTGAAAGCCGGGCAGAATTGCAGGAAACCGATTTCAGGAGGTAGACTGGAATTGCATTTAAAGCATAGGAAAAGAGGCAGAAGGTCGACAATGATGCACTTGGCCAAAAAGGGCGTATGCGTTTTTTCCTGAATATATTCAGGAAAAAACGCATACGCCCTTTTTGGCCAACCAAGCAAGCTTGCAAAGGAAATCTGCACTACAATGAAGTCTCACTTCCCCCCCCCCCGTCAAAAGGGCCATCTGAAAAAAGTGTAAAATCCAGAAAGGCAGGACAGGCCATGGAGAACTGGGAGCCTTGTTATGCTGATGGGCGGGATGTAAATTGCCAACAGCCACTCGGGAGAAGTGTATGGTGTTTCCTGAAACATCTAAAAAACAAAGCAACAGAGCCTAGGGCACTTCCACTTATGGTCCTATAGCTTAGGGAAATTAAAATCAAAAAGACACAGCCACCCCAAAGTTTGGGATGGCTCTGTTTACAAGAAACTCGTTTACGGTACAAGTTCAATATCGCATAAAGCGAAAAATGGATAAAGAAGTTGTGGTACTTACGTACAATGCAATATCACTCAGCAATGACATCTATGTCATCAGGCCCATAGCAGCATAATGAGTGGATTCAGGTATGATGATTCTAACTGAAATAAGTCACACAGAAAAAGAAACATCATAAGATATCACTAATACACGGAATGTAAACTTGGCTACACAGGAACTGAATTTCAAAACAGAACATGGTCCCAAATTTAGAAAATCAACTTATGCTTGCTTAAGGGGAAAGGTGAGTTGGGGTGCTGCATAAAACCAGAGATTGAAATGAGCACAGATAAAGTTCCTTAAGCCAAATATGGAATAGACAAGAGCTACTCCTTGCTCAACGAAATGGACTCAAAACCCCATATTAAACGCCTAATAATGTACCTGACTAGTAAGTATCTTAAAACCTATGGATTGCTATGTCTCTGAAAGTGAATCAATCGTGAGTACAGGGGCAAAAACGCAGCAGTGATAGGATTGGAGAGTTTTGGTGAGCAAATGAAGACCCTTTGAAGTCATATTGCATGGTACCCATTCCACGGGTCTCAACTCTCCAGGTTTAAGGGATTCTTCCTTCAGCTAAAACATGCATGTGGAACCCAGAGTATGATCAACCGTGTGATCGGGAGACGTGTTGAAATATGTCTCAGTTCTCGTCCCCTGGTACTCGGGTGCAACATTCCAGATGCTTTACTAACACTCTCCCGACTTGGAGAGTCAGTGCCTTTAACCTCCTGTTTGGCCCAGTTTGCAAATTCCGCGGAAGATGAACAGGAATAGGGAGAACCAATGAGAGACTAGCTGGAGGTGTCTGGACGGGAAAATTTAACTCTCATTTCCCACCAGGAAGAGGAATTAACCAAAGGCTCAGCGTGCCATGCCGGAACCAGATTAGGGCCTGAAGCAATCCTGCGGTGTTGCGGCCAGCTCACAAGAAAGCGAGTTGAAGAAAGGAGCTCAGGGGCACTGTAATTCACAAACCTGCAGAGTTATAAATGACAGCTATCATCCAAAAATATACTGAAGTAAGGCTGCCAAGAGGACTTGAAAGCCGGGCAGAATTGCAGGAAACCGATTTCAGGAGGTAGACTGGAATTGCATTTAAAGCATAGGAAAAGAGGCAGAAGGTCGACAATGATGCACTTGGCCAAAAAGGGCGTATGCGTTTTTTCCTGAATATATTCAGGAAAAAACGCATACGCCCTTTTTGGCCAACCAAGCAAGCTTGCAAAGGAAATCTGCACTACAATGAAGTCTCACTTCCCCCCCCCGTCAAAAGGGCCATCTGAAAAAAGTGTAAAATCCAGAAAGGCAGGACAGGCCATGGAGAACTGGGAGCCTTGTTATGCTGATGGGCGGGATGTAAATTGCCAACAGCCACTCGGGAGAAGTGTATGGTGTTTCCTGAAACATCTAAAAAACAAAGCAACAGAGCCTAGGGCACTTCCACTTATGGTCCTATAGCTTAGGGAAATTAAAATCAAAAAGACACAGCCACCCCAAAGTTTGGGATGGCTCTGTTTACAAGAAACTCGTTTACGGTACAAGTTCAATATCGCATAAAGCGAAAAATGGATAAAGAAGTTGTGGTACTTAAGTACAATGCAATATCACTCAGCAATGACATCTATGTCATCAGGCCCATAGCAGCATAATGAGTGGATTCAGGTATGATGATTCTAACTGAAATAAGTCACACAGAAAAAGAAACATCATAAGATATCACTAATACACGGAATGTAAACTTGGCTACACAGGAACTGAATTTCAAAACAGAACATGGTCCCAAATTTAGAAAATCAACTTATGCTTGCTTAAGGGGAAAGGTGAGTTGGGGTGCTGCATAAAACCAGAGATTGAAATGAGCACAGATAAAGTTCCTTAAGCCAAATATGTAATAGACAAGAGCTACTCCTTGCTCAACGAAATGGACTCAAAACCCCATATTAAACGCCTAATAATGTACCTGACTAGTAAGTATCTTAAAACCTATGATTGCTATGTCTCTGAAAGTGAATCAATCGTGAGTACAGGGGCAAAAAACGCAGCAGTGATAGGATTGGAGAGTTTTGGTGAGCAAATGAAGACCCTTTGAAGTCATATTGCATGGTACCCATTCCACGGGTCTCAACTCTCCAGGTTTAAGGATTCTTCCTTCAGCTAAAACATGCATGTGGAACCCAGAGTATGATCAACCGTGTGATCGGAGACGTGTTGAAATATGTCTCAGTTCTCGTCCCCTGGTACTCGGGTGCAACATTCCAGATGCTTTACTAACACTCTCCCGACTTGGAGAGTCAGTGCCTTTAACCTCCTGTTTGGCCCAGTTTGCAAATCCGCGGAAGATGAACAGGAATAGGGAGAACCAATGAGAGACTAGCTGGAGGTGTCTGGACGGGAAAATTTAACTCTCATTTCCCACCAGGAAGAGGAATTAACCAAAGGCTCAGCGTGCCATGCCGGAACCAGATTAGGGCCTGAAGCAATCCTGCGGTGTTGCGGCCAGCTCACAAGAAAGCGAGTTGAAGAAAGGAGCTCAGGGGCACTGTAATTCACAAACCTGCAGAGTTATAAATGACAGCTATCATCCAAAAATATACTGAAGTAAGGCTGCCAAGAGGACTTGAAAGCCGGGCAGAATTGCAGGAAACCGATTTCAGGAGGTAGACTGGAATTGCATTTAAAGCATAGGAAAAGAGGCAGAAGGTCGACAATGATGCACTTGGCCAAACAGGGCGTATGCGTTTTTTCCCGAATATATTCAGGAAAAAACGCATACGCCCTTTTTGGCCCAACCAAGCAAGCTTGCAAAGGAAATCTGCACTACAATGAAGTCTCACTTCCCCCCCCCCCCCGTCAAAAGGGCCATCTGAAAAAAAGTGTAAAATCCAGAAAGGCAGGACAGGCATGGAGAACTGGGAGCCTTGTTATGCTGATGGGCGGGATGTAAATTGCCAACAGCCACTCGGGAGAAGTGTATGGTGTTTCCTGAAACATCTAAAAAACAAAGCAACAGAGCCTAGGGCACTTCCACTTATGGTCCTATAGCTTAGGGAAATTAAAATCAAAAAGACACAGCCACCCCAAAGTTTGGGATGGCTCTGTTTACAAGAAACTCGTTTACGGTACAAGTTCAATATCGCATAAAGCGAAAAATGGATAAAGAAGTTGTGGTACTTAAGTACAATGCAATATCACTCAGCAATGACATCTATGTCATCAGGCCCATAGCAGCATAATGAGTGGATTCAGGTATGATGATTCTAACTGAAATAAGTCACACAGAAAAAGAAACATCATAAGATATCACTAATACACGGAATGTAAACTTGGCTACACAGGAACTGAATTTCAAAACAGAACATGGTCCCAAATTTAGAAAATCAACTTATGCTTGCTTAAGGGGAAAGGTGAGTTGGGGTGCTGCATAAAACCAGAGATTGAAATGAGCACAGATAAAGTTCCTTAAGCCAAATATGTAATAGACAAGAGCTACTCCTTGCTCAACGAAATGGACTCAAAACCCCATATTAAACGCCTAATAATGTACCTGACTAGTAGTATCTTAAAACCTATGGATTGCTATGTCTCTGAAAGTGAATCAATCGTGAGTACAGGGGCAAAAACGCAGCAGTGATAGGATTGGAGAGTTTTGGTGAGCAAATGAAGACCCTTTGAAGTCATATTGCATGGTACCCATTCCACGGGTCTCAACTCTCCAGGTTTAAGGGATTCTTCCTTCAGCTAAAACATGCATGTGGAACCCAGAGTATGATCAACCGTGTGATCGGGAGGACGTGTTGAAATATGTCTCAGTTCTCGTCCCCTGGTACTCGGGTGCAACATTCCAGATGCTTTACTAACACTCTCCCGACTTGGAGAGTCAGTGCCTTTAACCTCCTGTTTGGCCCAGTTTGCAAATTCCGCGGAAGATGAACAGGAATAGGGAGAACCAATGAGAGACTAGCTGGAGGTGTCTGGACGGGAAAATTTAACTCTCATTTCCCACCAGGAAGAGGGAATTAACCAAAGGCTCAGCGTGCCATGCCGGAACCAGATTAGGGCCTGAAGCAATCCTGCGGTGTTGCGGCCAGCTCACAAGAAAGCGAGTTGAAGAAAGGAGCTCAGGGGCACTGTAATTCACGAAACCTGCAGAGTTATAAATGACAGCTATCATCCAAAAATATACTGAAGTAAGGCTGCCAAGAGGACTTGAAAGCCGGGCAGAATTGCAGGAAACCGATTTCAGGAGGTAGACTGGAATTGCATTTAAAGCATAGGAAAAGAGGCAGAAGGTCGACAATGATGCACTTGGCCAAAAAGGGCGTATGCGTTTTTTCCTGAATATATTCAGGAAAAAACGCATACGCCCTTTTTGGCCAACCAAGCAAGCTTGCAAAGGAAATCTGCACTACAATGAAGTCTCACTTCCCCCCCCCCCCCCGTCAAAAGGGCCATCTGAAAAAAGTGTAAAATCCAGAAAGGCAGGACAGGCCATGGAGAACTGGGAGCCTTGTTATGCTGATGGGCGGGATGTAAATTGCAACAGCCACTCGGGAGAAGTGTATGGTGTTTCCTGAAACATCTAAAAAAACAAAGCAACAGAGCCTAGGGCACTTCCACTTATGGTCCTATAGCTTAGGAAATTAAAATCAAAAAGACACAGCCACCCCAAAGTTTGGGATGGCTCTGTTTACAAGAAACTCGTTTACGGTACAAGTTCAATATCGCATAAAGCGAAAAATGGATAAAGAAGTTGTGGTACTTACGTACAATGCAATATCACTCAGCAATGACATCTATGTCATCAGGCCCATAGCAGCATAATGAGTGGATTCAGTATGATGATTCTAACTGAAATAAGTCACACAGAAAAAGAAACATCATAAGATATCACTAATACACGGAATGTAAACTTGGCTACACAGGAACTGAATTCAAAACAGAACATGGTCCCAAATTTAGAAAATCAACTTATGCTTGCTTAAGGGGAAAGGTGAGTTGGGGTGCTGCATAAAACCAGAGATTGAAATGAGCACAGATAAAGTTCCTTAAGCCAAATATGGAATAGACAAGAGCTACTCCTTGCTCAACGAAATGGACTCAAACCCCATATTAAACGCCTAATAATGTACCTGACTAGTAAGTATCTTAAAACCTATGGATTGCTATGTCTCTGAAAGTGAATCAATCGTGAGTACAGGGGCAAAAAACGCAGCAGTGATAGGATTGGAGAGTTTTGGTGAGCAAATGAAGACCCTTTGAAGTCATATTGCATGGTACCCATTCCACGGGTCTCCAACTCTCCAGGTTTAAGGGATTCTTCCTTCAGCTAAAACATGCATGTGGAACCCAGAGTATGATCAACAGTTGTGATCGGGAGACGTGTTGAAATATGTCTCAGTTCTCGTCCCCTGGTACTCGGGTGCAACATTCCAGATGCTTTACTAACACTCTCCCGACTTGGAGAGTCAGTGCCTTTAACCTCCTGTTTGGCCCAGTTGCAAATTCCGCGGAAGATGAACAGGAATAGGGAGAACCAATGAGAGACTAGCTGGAGGTGTCTGGACGGGAAAATTTAACTCTCATTTCCCACCAGGAAGAGGAATTAACCAAAGGCTCAGCGTGCCATGCCGGAACCAGATTAGGGCCTGAAGCAATCCTGCGGTGTTGCGGCCCAGCTCACAAGGAAAGCGAGTTGAAGAAAGGAGCTCAGGGGCACTGTAATTCACAAACCTGCAGAGTTATAAATGACAGCTATCATCCAAAAATATACTGAAGTAAGGCTGCCCAGAGGACTTGAAAGCCGGGCAGAATTGCAGGAAACCGATTTCAGGAGGTAGACTGGAATTGCATTTAAAGCATAGGAAAAGAGGCAGAAGGTCGACAATGATGCACTTGGCCAAACAGGGCGTATGCGTTTTTTCTCCCGAATATATTCAGGAAAAAACGCATACGCCCTTTTTGGCCAACCAAGCAAGCTTGCAAAGGAAATCTGCACTACAATGAAGTCTCACTTCCCCCCCCCCCCCCGTCAAAAGGGCCATCTGAAAAAAGTGTAAAATCCAGAAAGGCAGGACAGGCCATGGAGAACTGGGAGCCTTGTTATGCTGATGGGCGGGATGTAAATTGCCAACAGCCACTCGGGAGAAGTGTATGGTGTTTCCTGAAACATCTAAAAAACAAAGCAACAGAGGCCTAGGGCACTTCCACTTATGGTCCTATAGCTTAGGGAAATTAAAATCAAAAAGACACAGCCACCCCAAAGTTTGGATGGCTCTGTTTACAAGAAACTCGTTTATGGTACAAGTTCAATATCGCATAAAGCGGAAAAATGGATAAAGAAGTTGTGGTACTTACGTACAATGCAATATCACTCAGCAATGACATCTATGTCATTCAGGCCCATAGCAGCATAATGAGTGGATTCAGGTATGATGATTCTAACTGAAATAAGTCACACAGAAAAAGAAACATCATAAGATATCACTAATACACGGAATGTAACTTGGCTACACAGGAACTGAATTTCAAAACAGAACATGGTCCCAAATTTAGAAAATCAACTTATGCTTGCTTAAGGGGAAAGGTGAGTTGGGGTGCTGCATAAAACCAGAGATTGAAATGAGCACAGATAAAGTTCCTTAAGCCAAATATGTAATAGACAAGAGCTACTCCTTGCTCAACGAAATGGACTCAAAACCCCATATTAAACGCCTAATAATGTACCTGACTAGTAAGTATCTTAAAACCTATGGATTGCTATGTCTCTGAAAGTGAATCAATCGTGAGTACAGGGGCAAAAACGCAGCAGTGATAGGATTGGAGAGTTTTGGTGAGCAAATGAAGACCCCTTTGAAGTCATTTGCATGGTACCCATTCCACGGGTCTCAACTCTCCAGGTTTAAGGGATTCTTCCTTCAGCTAAAACATGCATGTGGAACCCAGAGTATGATCAACCGTGTGATCGGGAGACGTGGTTGAAATATGTCTCAGTTCTCGTCCCCTGGTACTCGGGTGCAACATTCCAGATGCTTTACTAACACTCTCCCGACTTGGAGAGTCAGTGCCTTTAACCTCCTGTTTGGCCCAGTTTGCAAATTCCGCGGAAGATGAACAGGAATAGGGAGAACCAATGAGAGACTAGCTGGAGGTGTCTGGACGGGAAAATTTAACTCTCATTTCCCACCAGGAAGAGGAATTAACCAAAGGCTCAGCGTGCCATGCCGGAACCAGATTAGGGCCTGAAGCAATCCTGCGGTGTTGCGGGCCAGCTCACAAGAAAGCGAGTTGAAGAAAGGAGCTCAGGGGCACTTGTAATTCACAAACCTGCAGAGTTATAAATGGACAGCTATCATCCAAAAATATACTGAAGTAAGGCTGCCAAGAGGACTTGAAGCCGGGCAGAATTGCAGGAACCGATTTCAGGAGGTAGACTGGAATTGCATTTAAAGCATAGGAAAAGAGGCAGAAGGTCGACAATGATGCACTTGGCCAAAAAGGGCGCCTATGCGTTTTTTCCCGAATATATTCAGGAAAAAACGCATACGCCCTTTTTGGCCACCAAGCAAGCTTGCAAAGAAATCTGCACTACAATGAAGTCTCACTTCCCCCCCCCCCCCCGTCAAAAGGGCCATCTGAAAAAAAGTGTAAAATCCAGAAAGGCAGGACAGGCCATGGAGAACTGGGAGCCTTGTTATGCTGATGGGCGGGATGTAAATTGCCAACAGCCACTCGGGAGAAGTGTATGGTGTTTTCCTGAAACATCTAAAAAACAAAGCAACAGAGGCCAAGGGCACTTCCACTTATGGTCCTATAGCTTAGGGAAATTAAAATCAAAAAGACACAGCCACCCCAAAGTTTGGGATGGCTCTGTTTACAAGAAACTCGTTTACGGTACAAGTTCAATATCGCATAAAGCGAAAAATGGATAAAGAAGTTGTTGGTACTTACGTACAATGCAATATCACTCAGCAATGACATCTATGTCATCAGGCCCATAGCAGCATATTGAGTGGATTCAGGTATGATGATTCTAACTGAAATAAGTCACACAGAAAAAGAAACATCATAAGATATCACTAATACACGGAATGTAAACTTGGCTACACAGGAACTGAATTTCAAAACAGAACATGGTCCCAAATTTAGAAATCAACTTATGCTTGGCTTAAGGGGAAAGGTGAGTTGGGGTGCTGCATAAAACCAGAGATTGAAATGAGCACAGATAAAGTTCCTTAAGCCAAATATGTAATAGACAGAGCTACTTCGCTTGCTCAACGAAATGACTCAAAACCCCATATTAAACGCCTAATAATGTACCTGACTAGTAAGTATCTTAAAAC